>NW_015548343.1:759581-786479 GCF_001515605.1 Sinocyclocheilus anshuiensis
TGGTGTTCGGCCAATCACAATGCACTGGGTCAGCTGGCCAATCAGAGCAGACTGCGCTTGTCAAAGGAAGGGGCTTTGTTGAAAACGACGCGTTTGAGAGAGGCGGGGCATAGAGGACCTACAATAATGTACAGTATTTGAAAAATAATGTGTTTTTTGAACATTAAAGCATGTCAACATATTCTGTTACACCAAATACACAAAATAATGATCTTTAAAATAGCATCATGTGACCCTTTAAATAGAAAACAGTTACTTCACAATATTTTGGATCAAATAAATGTAGCCTTGGTTGAGCAAAAAAAAAAAAATCTTCTTAAATTCTGACCTCAATAGTAGTGCATATCTCATGCTTGTGGTATTGGACAAGCATTCAGGTCTGCATTTGCATATTTGCGTAGGTTTATGGCCTTTAAATGAACACATTCACTTGAACCCAAACCACACAGACTGAACCACTCACCAATATACTGAGGGGTTCCACCTAAACTCTTATACTCTTCTCCTTGAATAAAGCGATGAGCCATGCCAAAATCAATGATCTTGATGTCTGGATTGGGAGCGTGTTTGTCAGACAACATGATATTTTCCGGCTGAAGAACAAGAAGGAAGAAAAGAACATGTATTTTGCCTTATACACAAGAAGGTTACTGATTTTTATTGTAAATTATATGTTTAGTTTATTAGGTTATACATTTTTTAAACTTGTGTTGAAATTTATCTAACCCTAACCAAGTTATTTTTCTACACAGGTTTTTAGGTCAGTAAAATGCTGGTATGGTTTCTTTAAGAAGCTCAGTAAGGTTTGATGACAAAGATATAAATAAATATTACAGATATTTTGAATAAATATAGTGGATTTAGGGCATTTCCACAATGTGAACAAAATCAATATATTTGTCCTTTTTTCTGAATAAATACTGTTGTGTTCGAAGTGTCAAATTCATTTTGGTCAGAGGTGACAGCTTGGGTGAGAAAGGTACACAATCTACATCCTCATTACCGGGTTTAAATCTTTATAGGAAGTGACATGCTTGCTACACAGAGTTAAAATTAACTTTCGAAGGCCATTTGAAACTGTTCATGTGGTTGATTGGTTCGCTTTTCTGACTTATTTAGATGGAGGCTAGCAGAAAGATGGGCATCCTTCCTACCTTCAGGTCAAAATGAGCAACGGTTTTTTGGTGCATGTAGCAGACACCTTCCAGAATCTGCTTCATGAACTCAATGGCTTCCGTCTCTGTGAGGTTCTCTTTCTCAGCGATGAAATCAAAGAGCTCGCCACCCTTTATGCTATATAGAAAAAAGATAAGATCAACAAGAAAGAAGAATGAACCATAGATCAAAGAACAAAGAAAAACTCTTATTCTCATGTAATGCAACATTTTTTATTATTATTAAATATAGTATTTAAATTGTAAAGTGCAACTGTAATTCAGTTGAATTTATACTGATTTAATTTTTTTAATCAATTTTCCAGATTTTTTGCATTATAGTGATGTGAATTTGGGGGGGACATGTATAATTGTCATGAAAAAAAGGTTAATTTAAAAAGAGACGTAATGTAAAATATATTTTAGATTTTTTTTTACTTTTTATTTTTAGGTGAAATATGAACATTTCTTTAATATTAATCATATCATAACTTTCTGTTGATTCTTCCTCCTATCTCTATCTATCACTCATCACATTCATTCAGGTGTGTTTCCTCCAAGTTTTTTTAATCTCAGAAAAACAAACACATACTCACAGCTCAACGATGAGGACCACCTCTGCCCTGCTCTCGAAAACATCTTTGAGAGCCATGATGTTTTGATGCTGAAGGCTCTGTAGGATCTCCACCTCCTTCTCCACACTCTTCCTCTCCAGGCCCAACCTGCTTCCTGCACCTTTCTTCAGCTTTAGGAATTTCCCCGCCCACAGAACGTCAGTGGCCCGTTCCCGCACCTCATGCACCTGCCCAAAGTGACCACTAGGATAGACGGCAATAGACAGAATAAATGGAGATAAGTGTTAAAATAAGACCTAGGAAGTTGTTTAACTATGTAAGTTCCAAAAAAGGGGTTAAAACAGATTATCTTATATACGGTACAATGCATGTATACTATAGTGAACCTACCGTATAATATAAATATTTAGTATATATGGCATTGTAAATTATTTTAATTTTCATTTTTTTTATTTGTTAATTTATTTTAGATTCTTTATTTTATTGATTATTTGTATTGATTTTTAGCATAATAATAATAATTTATTATGGCACATTTTAATGTAATAATGAACCAATAAAACGACATAAAAAAACGTAACTCATTTGTTTGACAAAATAGATATTTTGGAAATGTTGCAACCCTCTACGGACACCTTGGCAATTGAATCGCCATTGGCTAGTAAATTTTTTTGTTTACTCGCCAGACTGAAATTCTATACTTTATATATATATATATATATATATATATATATATAACAATGAACTTATGTGTGTTTCTTTTTTTTCTAGCACAGATCGCTTGATGGAGAGTGAAACTCTGAAGCGCTCAGTCAGAGTGTTTGGCGAGTGAAAATATATCTGTGCTAAACTTATACTCAGCCTCCAACTCACACACTGGCGAGTAAAATCTGAGAATTTATTAGCCATTGGCTAATATTAGACATCATTTAGTCGCCCAGAGTGAAGATTTAGTCGCATATGCGAGTGATTTACTCGCAATGTAGAGGGTTGTGTTGCCATGTTAATACCAAAATATTATTTTAAGTGCCTCTAAAATACTATTTAAATGGCAATGTGAAAATGATCATATTGTTTTTTTATATTATATTATATTAAAGATAATTAATATTTTGATATACATAACCTTTCAAAATTTTGTGTCGGCATAAGAGTTTTTAAAGTTTTTGAAAGAACTCTCTTATGCTAAGCTAATCCGGTAAAAATACAATAGAACTGTGAAATTCTTACAATGTAAAAGTTGTATTTTATCTTATTTAAATATATATTTTAAAATGTAATTTATTATGTATTATGTAATTATTTTCAGCATCATTACTCCAGTCTTTAGTGTCACATGATTCTTTAGAAATCATTCTAATATGCTGATTTGGTTCTCAATAAATATTTTATTATGATCAATCTTGAACACAGCTTTGCTGCTTTTTTCAGAATTCTTCACTGAGCAGAAAGCTCAAAAGAACAATATTTATTTGAATGACATTTTTTTCTGTAACAATGTTTTGCAGAATGGATCCATGCTGAATAAAAGTATACATTTCTTTAAAAAAAATAAAAAAATAATCTCAATTACTTTTGAACAGTAGTACATACCATGGTACTGTCATCTGATATATATTTTTTTTTCTTCAGGAAAGAGAATAAAAGAGAAAATAAATTGTGCATCTCTTTACCTTCCCAAAACACTTCCAATCTCATAAAGATCTTCAACATTATCCAGCTTGAATACAGCCATGCTGCTGTCTCTCTCTCTGTCTCTTCAGTGTCCTCTGTCTGTCAATGTCCAAAGGAAAGCTATGGGCTACTGTATAGTGCTCATACTGGGGTAAGCATTAGGTCCACACCTAAAAAACACAGGATTGTAGTAAGTGGCCTATTTCGGTTGAACAGAACTCCAAACAAACAGAAAGCATTTCTATAAGAATTTAACTAAGCTTGCACAATCATTTACATTAAGTAAGCCTTTTATGCCTTTAAAGGCTGCTCTGACAGCACAACCATACTAGCTGGGAACAGAAAAGGAGAGATATCTGGAAATCATTTACGAGTCCCCAAAGGGTGAACATCTGGAATCCAAAACCATCTGATAAGCCAGAACTACACACATGAGAAAGAATGTTGGACTAAATGCTCTAGCATTTCGAACAGACGTAAACAAGACAGTCCTTTAAACTTCAACCAAGTGTGGACAACCCATTAGGTCACAATGTGCAATACAGAGCATGAACATAGTGTGAGAAACTGCCAAGACCTTAGTTACCCTTCCATGATTATATTAATGCATTCTTAAATAATGAGCCCATTCCCCACATTGAGTTGTGGTGTAATTAGTTTTCAATGGCTAACACGGTTTGTCACCAGGGGAGGAAGAAATGAGAAAATGAATGAGGAGGAGTTGGGAGGAGAAAGATTATTTATGGAGTGACAAGACAAACAAGGTCTTGTTTTAGCATGTCTATCCATCTGCCTGTCTACCCATATAATCTATCATTTATCCATTTCAGAGAAGAAAATGTGAGTTATAAGTATAAATGGTGTGATACTGGAGGTGGATTATTTCACATTGCATTGTAATTGATGTAAATAATGTAAATGTGCTGTGAATGCAAAAAATATGGCATTGAGAGCAACTGCAAATGGCAGTTTGTCTGATTTGAATACAAGCTGGACAAATCTGTTGCATCTAAGGTGAACAAACACTAATTCTAACACTTAAGTGCACAAGTAGACTCTCTCTCATAGACTGCTGAGAGGAGCATCACTATTATTATTTCTTATATTTAAAAAAACAAACTCCAGATCTGAAGTAGCAAACTTCACTCTTGACAACCATCCAGATCACACTAGCAACAACAACCCTATAAATGCCCTAGAACCCTATAAAAGCCAGAACACCCTGGCTACCATATAGTAAAGCCCTGGCAACAACAATCAAGAACACTTTAACAATGCCCTAGCAACCCAGAGTAACGACCCAGAATGCTCTAGCAATCACTTTGAAATGCCATAGCAACAAAGCAAAACACCCTAGCAACCATATAGCAATGCCCTGACAAAGAACACCCTAGCAACCACCCAGAGTATCCTAACAACCATATAGAGACAGAGCGCATTTAGGCCACGGCCACACTGGGGGGGCTGCCTCCTTGTCATTTCTGACTTATAACAAATAACAGAGCAATGCCTAAAAGCTGCTATGTGACAAGGTGTACAGTAAACAAGCTAAAAAACCCAGAACTACGATTTTATAAGCTGTCGACCCCCCAAAAAACAAGCGTTTAGGAAACAATTAGTTGTAGATGTTGGGGTATTTCACGTTGGGCCGTTCAGTTGGATCATTTCTCAAACAAAAGGACGGTTAGGAAAAGGGGCACTGACATAGACCAATTAAATTTAGTTTCTTAATATATCTCCTCCTCTCAGATTCACACAGGGTGGTAATGTGATAAAACATTCCATTTCATGGAAATATGAAATAATCCTTTGACATGGTTAAAAATAATGAATGGTCTTGTCGCCGATTACGTTTCCCTCCACCTTGTCACATAGCAGCTTTTAGGCATTGCTCTGTTTTTTGTTATAAGTCAGAAATGATGAGGCAGCTTCCCACAATAGAAAGTCAATGGAGAGCGTTGGATTGTTTTTCCCCCCGGTGGGCATGGTTTTCAGATTATGATGCGTGTCGCTCTGTCTCTATACAAATGCACTAGCAATGCCCTAGCAACCACCTGAAATGCCCTAGTAACCATCCATAATATCCTAGCAACCATATAGCAATGCCCCTGCAACAAAAATAAAAACCTTAATAATGCCATAGCAACCCACCAGAATACCCTAGCAACCATTTAGAGGACCCTAGCAGTGATTAAATGAATCCCCGGCACGAAAAAAAAAAAAAAACCCTAGCAATGTCATAGCAACCACCCAGAACACACTAGCAACCACCCAGCAATGCCCTAGCAAACAGCGAGAACACCCTAGCAGCCATATAGTAATGCCTAGCAACCACCCAGCAATGCCCTTGCAACAACACAGAGATGTACAATATAGCCATAGCCAGGGGCGCATTAATGCACGGGCTTCAAGGGGCTGAAGCCCAGGGGCCTACACTGGAAAGAGGGCCCACGGGCTGCAGGGAAATTATATTTTTTGAATCATTATTTATATGGGAGTTTGCAGCATTGACAACAGCGTTCTGTAAACAAACTCACACACTCATTTTTAGCGATGCCCTGGTTGTAGTATAGCAGTGCTTCTCAAAGTCTGGACTCCGGTCCGGATCCGGACCCGGAGGGAATTCAATCCGGACCCGCCTTCATTTCGTATTTCAAGAGCACTAATATATGTCCTACTTTGATAAACGCATGTTAAATTTATAAATCATTTGTTTAGTTTTTTTTTTTATGTCTTTTTGGAGATGGTCCGAAATGAAAGCAAAGGCGAGATACTGAAACTTTTCCTTCATGACATTTGTTGTCATGACATCCAGATAATATGACATTTCAAATAATATGAGTCATTTTTTTTCTTTCAATTTTTGTTATCACTTAGATTATGGCCATTTGACTTCTAGCAGTGTCCAGTGTTTCCTATACATTGAGTTATTTGTGGCGGCCTGTCACAATATCAAAACTGACCGCCACAAATAGATTTTCCAAAAGGCTTATACTTCGTTGAATAAACTGAGCACTGCACATTTCAAAATTAAAATGCAGCGCAGGTGTTTTTATGAATGTATCTTTGAAAAGAACCAACCATCTTCAGAAAAGCTTCGATGTCATTTTAATTTCGACTGCGTCCGAAAGCTCTAAAATGCTGCCTTCGGAGGCAGCATTTCAAGGCATCAAGGCATCAAGGCACGTCCGAATACAAATTCTGCTTCACTTCCTGTCTCCGGAGGTACCTTCTTCTGATCTATTTTTGAAGGCAGCATAGATGTATCCTTCGCTGCCTTTGATATCCCACAATCCTGTGCGTTCCATTCCATGACGGTTGGGATAAAAAAATAAAGATGGCGTCTGAAAGTTGCGTTTGGTGGTCAGTTTGTGTGTAAATGTATGTTTCTGACTAACTTTTTGCACTTTTGATGTTATTTCTAGCGAGAAATCAGTATTATAATAATTAAATATTTGTTTAGTTATCATCAAAACTCGTTCTATTTTGTTGTAGATCATTAAACCGTTACGCTGCCTCAGAAGCCTGTCCGAAATAAGTTTCATGAGGTGCCTTCGTGCAAAAACGCTGCCTGCAAAGTCATTGCCTCATAAGACTGCCAACGTCTTTCCTGTAATGCCTGATAAAGTAGCGCTTATTTGATTACAGCCATTACCGGGGAAACCGCTATATCTCCTGCTCCAGCAGCACCTCCTGCTGGCAGATAATGAATTTGCATTTGCAAGTCTGTGGGAAACTGGTGTCTGTCAGCAAACATAAACAAAAAGCATGCTACAGAGCTGTTTTGAGAAGGTGCTTAAGTTTTGAGCCATGTATTATTACTCTGAATTAGGCTACTACTACTACTACTATTACCATCTTGTGCCCTGCAGTAATCATTTACTCAAACTCTCTTTTATGAGATAAAGGGGGGGAAGAAAATCGGCCAAACATATCGGCCAAAAAAATCAGCATCATATATCAGCCATCGGCTGCCCTGATTTTTAAATATCTGCATCGGCCAGAGAAAACCCCTTGTCGGTCGACCTCAATTGCTGACACTTTTGCACTTTTGCATAAATGTATTTTCAATGCAAAGGGCGCTTTATTTATTTTTTTTAATTAATGCTTATTTGTTATGCATGTTATGTATGTTTATTCAAAACAAGTTTTGTAATAACCAATTGTTCCAGTCCGGACCTTTGACACTGATGAAAATTCAGATTTGGACCTTTGAATGTAGACTTTGAGAACCACTGCTATATAGTGAATGGCTCAGTTTAGGTTCCCCCCACAGTTTGTATAGTTGGTATGCTACATGTGTTCCATCGATATACTGTAAGTGGAATGTACAATGCATTCGCTAGTAAATAACCGCAGCACGAGAGTATCTATATGTCAACACGCAGATTAACAGAAACACAACACTGCTGTGTGAAAGGAACTGGACCGGACAACGTTCTGTAACGTCATACAGTGAGAGTTCAGTAACTTGGTTGGATGTAATCTTTGTGTCATCTGTGTCCCATAAATAGTGTCAATTTTAAATACGGGTCTCAAAGTCTCCATTTTAAATCCGGGGATGGAAAAATAGGAATTGTCCTATTGCTTAAATGCGATCATTAAACTTTATACGACTGTGATTTAACTAATTCAACGTGAGCATGTCATGTTTCAAAATAAAAACGCAGTTAGCAATCACCAAATAACCCACATTTATGCCAACATACCATGTTGTTTTGATCTACTGATGATGAATAATGAATATTTTGTGTGGTTTATGGTGTTTAAATCATACCTGTAAACTCACATTTCAGCCAGGAAAGTTTTGATGGCATTTTCCTTTCATATTACCCCCGTATAATGCCCGTAATAACGTAGTGTTTATGTAATGGCTATATAATTCTGCTGTTCCACAAGCGCCACCTTGTGGCAAAGAGTTAATTTGCATATTTGCTTATATTCACATTTTACGCAGAACAGTGTTGTGAATGTTAACTGGCATATTAACAAGACAAAAAAAAAACTAAATTTGACCAATTATTGTTAGGAAGCTTAAACAAAAAAAAGAAGGTTTTCTGGGGTCGGGGGGCCTACTGTAATGCTGTAGCCCAGGGGCCTTTGGTTATCTTAAGGCGCCACTGGCCATAGCTACCACATAGCATTGCCCTACCAACAACTAAAACACCTTAACAAACCTAGCAATACTCTAGCAACCAGAACACCCTAGCAACCACCCAGCAATGCCCTAGCAGTCAGAACATCCTAGCAACCACCAAACAATGCCCTTGCAAACACACAGAATGCCCTAGCAATCCCCCAGCAATGCCCTTGCAAACACACAGAACACCCTAGCAACCACCCAGCAATGCCATAGCAATCAGAACATCCTAGCAATCACCCATAAATGCCCTATAGCAAACACACAGTGCATTCTAGCAACCACCCAGAATACCCTATAGCAACGAAATAACCATACCCTAGCAAGCAGCTGTCTAGCATTGTGGCTGTTAGTTTCACACAGAAACAAACCAAACACATTTTCTTTAGAAAAAAAGTGTTTGATCAAAGTCTAACAGTGTCTGAAGCAGCCAGTCGGCCAACCAGAGCTCAGTGCTTAGAAGCTGAAAGAGAAAAAACAAGCAAGGGAGTGACTTTTGAAAAAAAGTTATTTTACATAACAGATACAATCAAACATTTGTATCTAGAAGACACACACCATACACACATGCAATCATACCACACATCTCATGTTCTTGAATCCATCTGCATTGCTCTGTGATGATAAAGACAACAGCTTATATTTCTGTGTGCCAAACTGAAGTTTACAGAGCACACTGGACATTCAAAGTGTTTAGCTTGCACGTCAGTTGCGTTGTTTAAAGTGCACATCAACTGTGTTATAGAGGGAACAGAACAGCTATTCCAAAATATCACCCCACCCATCTCACTTCAGCTTCCTACAGTAAAATACCAGGGGAAAAGCCAAAGAGCAGAACAATAGCCTTCATTGCAAAACAAAAAACTCCCCTTTTGCTTAATTGGAGCAACACTCACTCAGCGGTGTCAAATTACACACTCATATCCAGTAAAACTATGCTCAACAATTTGTTTCAGCTTGTGTTGTCATTTTTGCATCATTACTGCATTTTGCAATATTTTAGCTTAAAAGGTACATACACTATAAGGATAGAGCTTATCTTCCATCACATTATGTTAGGTACTTTATTTTGTAAATTCAGCTGAGTCAAATGTGTGACAATGTGCGAGTTCAAGTGAGTGAATTCTGAAATTTGAGCATGAGCTCGCTTTCATTCCCTCAAAGAAACAACTTGAAGAGCAATTCCAAAGTCTGAAAACTGCCTGCTAAATCTAGGATCATATCTCCAACCATAAAACGCCCCAAAATAATGACCACATCCTTGATTTTATTTTAGTCTTAGAGCTACAGATTCTCCCCTACAACAATATAAATGAGGAAAACAAGGTATAAGAATTGACAAAACCAAGAATTTTTTTTATTTTTATGCCATTTTTTTGTTCTAGCACAAGCTTCCAGGAAACCCACCACAAGCACATACATATAACTTGACGTTAGGCTGATTGAGTCATGTTAAAATACAGTTTTGACTTGAATAAAAGCAGTTAACTAGATGTTATCATATGAATCACATAGGTTACCTGACAACTTCTTTTACAATGTGAGGACAAAATTACACATGCAATCAGTAACGCCTTTCCAATGCGCCTTTCAGCTAAATCCATGCGCTGCAAACCAAATATGGACAAAATAAAATTGCATCTCTTGTTTTTTTTTTTGTTTTTTTTAATAAAAACCCTAAATCCAGAGGAAAGATCAGGTCTAATTGTTTACCCTCAGGGCCTGGGAGGTTTGTGGTTTGTTAGCCAGACCCTGGTAGTTAGGTCTTGGTGATAACCACTTATATATCACTAACTATGCAACAATCTTGCTTGGTTATTTTATTTTAAACAACGTAATAAAGTCATTGGCAGTTTTGAAACTCACACAGGGTTTTTACACTGAAGCAGTCTTGACAAACCTTGAAAGAGAATGTGAATGAAAGAAAGTTAACGTTTAAACTGCAGTTTTTGCTTTTTGCTCCGTTTTGCTTTGGTCTGACAATGATAGAAAATCCCACATGCGATGAAACGAAATCACATAATAATTTAACAAATATAACCAAATCGAACGTCTCCTGTCGACTCTGTGTGTGCAGAACACGAACGAAACCTGCGTGTGGAAACTTGTTCGTGTCTCATTCTCGCGCGTCGTGTCTGTTCAATATTCCACTGCGAGTGTTTCTGAGCTACGCACCTAGGAAGCCCCGAAGTGTCACGATCGCGATGCAACGATTAAATGAATGTCCATTTCCTTGTAACTTCTATCATGCACTGCGACATATGTTCAAGTTTTATTTTCTCGTATCTCCCTTTTTTCATATAGAAGAGCCTATTCAATGTAAAATCCCCTGTAACCTGAAGAATCGGTTGAATTATGGGACGTACCTGGCATAGATCCGTCATGAAGTCGTGTCTGTTTGACGGACGAGCTCCTCTGGCTGCGGACGCGCTAGTACTGAAATGAGGAAACGCTCATGTTGACCACGTCTGTACAGTGAGTGCACGCATGTGGCAAGCCGTTTTAACACTAGGCCTACGCCTCAACACTAACACTTTTTGTAACTAACTTCTTAAAATTTATAGTAAGCAATCCATCTTACTAATCCTACTAAAACAACTATAGTGACTACTATATAATCCAAACATATGTGGAACTCAGATACCAACTAATCACATTTATGTCACATCATTATATATTTTGATTTCAGCTGGCACTTATTCTAATTTTACTAGTAGTAACCATGCATTAGGTAGTAGCTATTCTTTAATAGAGCAGTTGGGAAAGATATGAGTGTCTATAAATAGGTACCAGTATGCTATTCAATAATCCTGAATAAATAACAGTAACTATTTATTACAGTTACAAGTAACTCAATTAAAATTAAATAATAAGTTGTAGTAATTAGCCTAATTCTAGTAAAAACTGGAATGGGAATCAGCAATAGGAATAGCCTACATAGTTGCAAGAGAATATCTGAACCACACGCTCACGGAATTTATACAAACAAATAGTATTATTTACTAGTAATACTGGAACAGGTACTTATCCACAAAAATAACGTATCCACTAAAAAAGTGACTAGCAAAGGAATAAGGATCAGCTTCTAATAAATATTTACAAGTTAAACTGAAAATGTGAACCACTTTTTACTACAAAAACTATTTGACCTACTACTGGAACAAATATTCACTTGCAAACAAGTACTACCATCTAATAGTTACTAGTAACACTCAACAATATATTGGTTGCCATTGGATTACTTAGATGTAATTAAAAATACATTTGTAACATAGCCTACGCGTTAGTTTTAAGCACTAAATGTTAAACCTGCTTGCCGCAGCACACCTCATGAAAAACGGGGGTGGATGTATCATAGGTAACTCTCTCTCTGCAGCTCCATAAACCTCTGGAATTCACGGTTGAGAGATTGAGGCTAAAATGATGCATTTCTGCAGCAGAAAAAAAAGGACTCGTTTGTGCATTTAAGCAGGAGAAACAAGTCGGACAATTTTCAGAGAATTACTTAAGGTGACTGTAATAGTGCAGGCAAGAATTAAAGTGGACTCAGCTCAGATCTAATGGCTGGACAGCTGTTCTTATTTAACCAACACATTTTTGAAACAGACGTTTTGAATCAGATTAAAAGGAAGTGGAACACATAGAAAGAGGGAAAAATGTGCATGACAATCACGTTAAATAAAACCGTTGTATATAGTTTGGTATGCATGACTTATGAGTGGCTATTGTCGAGCCTAACGAATGACAGGTAATTTTCATTCCCGTCTCGTGCCGAATTTCATTCTGAATGTTAACGTACGTGCGCCATCTAGTGGAGGTGCTCTGTAACTGTCCTGTTAGTAATTATTTTGGAAAGAGAATAAATAAATAAACAAATAAAAGACAATGGACACAAAAGTAAAACATGTTGTTAAATAAGAATTCATTTGAGAATTATTTTGGACTAAAGATACGAGTTCACAAAAATAACATCATAATGTTATTTTTTTAAATAATTTAAATAATAACATCATAATAACATTATAATAATATGGGCCTAAATAAAATACAGAAAAAACAGCGAGGAAGAAAGACAAAGAAGAAATCTCATTGTGTATCCCAATGCATTATAAAGAAATGTTAAAGTAAAGCTTGTGGGTATTGGGCACAGTACTTTGCTCACCATTTGTATACCTCTTTTGTCATCTCTTTCTATTTTTCTCACCTCTCTTGTTCATTGTGGTCATTGTTTCTCATCCTGTGTGGTGAGCAAGTCATGTGACGCAACTGCCTCTTCTCTCTCTCTCTCACACAAACACACCCTAACAACACTCTCACTGTGCTTAAAAATAAACATACATAAAAAGCACATGCACATAGATACAGGATACATAGACACACATTTAGATGTTTACAATTTGTGTTGAAGAGGGAAACATTCTAAAGATAGTTTTAAACAGCATGAGTTTTGTTTTATAGACAGACATTAAAAAACATTAAAAAAATCTACAGAAACTCAATAAAACTGCAGTAACATGATATTATGATTAAAAAGTGAATAATTTTAGGAGGACCTCCACTTTTACATATCATTTTCGCAAGTTATGTTAATGCATATCTTTTCAAAGCATTTGTTTTAAAGAATTTGGTAATTGTGTACTTGTAGTTCAAATGATTAAAAAAATCCATAAATTGTGGCACACTGTAAAAATTATAAATAAATAAACAAACGATTATTGTAATATGTTTTAAAAGAAAATACAACTACAGTTTCTCTACTTCAAAAGCTCACATTTAATTCGATGTGTTACTTTCTGTTCCTTTGTAACTGTTTGTGAAATTTACTATCAATTTCTGATGCAATTTTGCTTCTACACTAATTTTTTTTTTCCCCAGTGCACGGCAAATTTTGAAAATCAGTGCAAATTGTTAGGTTGTTTATTTGAGCGTTAGTAGGCCTACATCAGTTGAATATTCACAAGAAGTTTCAAAATGAAATCGGCACACAATCACCCACAGTTCACTATCAGTTCTTTGCCTGTGACCTTTTCCGCTCTCTTTCTCTCTCACTCACACATGCATTTAAACAGGATGAGGCAGAAACACTCAAGAACAGACAGGAAGAGGTAACATTTTACACTCTGCACTTGAGCATGGACTTTGACTACCAAAAGATTAAAGGTCAGCTATCTCTCAACACCTTTTGAACTTACATAATAATTCTTTCTAAGGTAGAAATCAAATGTGTTTTATTACAAAAAATAAACAAAACACAACCTGATGGTTTTAAGATAAGTTGTGTTTACTTGCTTCTTCTGACGGTACACTGACGACTGGAAATGCTTTCTTTTAAAATCTTAAAATGTCCATATTTATTAGAATGTCAGATATAGCTGTTATTTTGACAAGGTTATACTTATTTCATGTATCATTTTGTGAAAATAAATATATTTTTCAGGTTATATTTACTGTCAGAATGAAGCTATATGGTGCTCAAGCTGTGCTTATTTTGTTTTAATGTGTTAAAATAGATTATAGGCAATCTAGCATTAATATAGAATTGGGAGTTAGTTTAAAAAACAGAAATGTCCTAGACTTTGTGTAGTATAAAATGACAACACAAATCTACATGATAATCTACTCCTTACTATACTATAATTCTCAAACACAACTGATTCTGACTGCATGGCTATACCATAATCTTTCAACACAGCATTAGTGTTACACAGAGCCTTTAATATTTGTAACATTATTGTTTTGTTGATTGTTTGGTATCTAGAATGTTCTGTGTTGCTGACGTGCTTGTAGAGAACGTGACATTTCCGTTCAGGGTTATTTTGAGCCTGACTCTACTGGTGTGGTTCTAACTGTATCTCAACTTCTAAATCTTGCACACTGACATCTGATATTTAGATACTCACATCTACAAGTTAATATTAAACATCTGAATGTATTTAAAGATTAATACATTCAAAAGGCAAATAATAGTCCGATCGAAGGTTGAAGGCACTAGAAGAGAATATTTTAGCATATTAAATTGAAATTAAATCACATCCATCTTTCATTTACTATTGATAAGTGTTTCAATATTGTTTGTTTTAACCAGGGTGCCCAAACTCGGTCCTGGAGGGCCGGTGTCCTGAAGAGTTTAGCTCCAACCCCAATTAAACACACCTGAACCAGCTAATCAAGCTCTTACTAGGCATACTAGAAACTTGAAGGCAGGTGTGTTGAGGCAAGTTGGAGCTAAACTCTGCAGGACACCGGCCCTCCAGGACCGAGTTTGGGCACCCCTGGCTTTAACGATCAAATTTAGGAGGATTCATTTGATTTCTGTACAGGTGCTGAATCTCAGCAGAGAGAAGAGCGATCGAGCGCTCTTCCTGTCCATTACCCGAGACCAAAGCCCCGTCCATCTGTAGCTCCAGAGAATCATCCCACAACCAAGAAACCTCCCGTAAAACCCCGAAGGAGCATAAAGTGTCGTCCCACAGCACAACAAGGGATGGAGCAACTAAACCAGGGACATCAGAAGGAAAATGAGGTGAATCTGTCAAGTAATAGATGTGTAACCATGACTTAAAAAGTCTGCAGAGCTCTGTTCCAAAAAATAACTTTAAAAAAACCCAAATATTGAATTCAATACCCAAATCAAAATATTGAATTCAAATAGGCCTAATGGTTTAAGCCTGTAAGATAGTATGATTACACACACACACATATATATACAATGTATTATTATACAATATAATCGTCTGAAAAACCTTCTAATGTCCTCAAAGTTAAAATGCGCATACGCTACAATTTCCACAAAACAAAAACACTTCTATCAGCGGTTCACCTGTTCTACATTCTCTCTAAAGAGCCGTTTGAAGCAAAGAAATAGCAGGTTGGTCAGTTCGACCAACAACAAAGTCAAAACTGACAAAGCTTTGAATTTTTTAGGCCAAATTTATTATATACAATATTTTAAAGCATTCTGAAATAATCCATGAGAAAGTAGCTGGTTAGATTTCATGAGATGTTTAATGTGACACGATCGCTTAACCAGAGTGATCTGCCCTGTAAATATTATTTACACATCTTGTGGGGGCTTTTGAAATCATTTTCAAAATCACTTCAAGCTGATTTAAATTTTTCACATTATCTTAAAATATATATATATTTTTTAATACTCAAGTCTACATACAGTGGGTACCGAAAGTCATCAGACCCCCTTCAATTTTTCACTCTTTGTTATATTGCAGCCATTTGCTAGCAGGTTGGTCAGTTCGACCAACAACAAAGTCAAAACTGACAAAGCTTTGAATTTTTTAGGCCAAATTTATTATATACAATATTTTAAAGCATTCTGAAATAATCCATGAGAAAGTAGCTGGTTAGATTTCATGAGATGTTTAATGTGACACGATCGCTTAACCAGAGTGATCTGCCCTGTAAATATTATTTACACATCTTGTGGGGGCTTTTGAAATCATTTTCAAAATCACTTCAAGCTGATTTAAATTTTTCACATTATCTTAAAATATATATATATTTTTTAATACTCAAGTCTACATACCCTATATGTCGAACGTCACCTGACCAAACCCGGAAAACAGGTCTCAACGCTTCCGCTTGTCGGAGAGCCTGTTAACAGCCGTGTTAAATAATAGTGATATCTATGGACTTTTAAGATAATCAGTTAAACTAGCTAGCTATTTTTATTGTTTACGTTTTAATAATTTTTTATATGTAAATGTTAGTGAAAAGAATAAAAATAAAACTTTTAGATATCAGTCCACATGTGAACCTGGACCACAAAAACAGTCATAAGGGTCTATTCGAAATTGAGATTTATACATAATCTGAAAGCTGAATAAATAACATTTCCATTGATGTATGGTTTGTTAGGATAGGACAATATTTGGCCGAGATACAACTATTTGAAAATCTGGAATCTGAGGGTGCAAAAAAATCAAAATACTGAGAAAATCACCTTTAAAATTGTCCTAATGAAGTTCTTAGCAATGCATATTACTAATCAAAAATTAAGTTTTAATATATTTACAGTAGGAAATGTACTTTTATTTTTTGCAAAATATATTCATGGAACATGATCTGTACTTAATATCCTAATGAATTTTGGCATAAAAGAAAAATCAATAATTTTGACCAATACAATGTATTTTTGGCTATTGCTACAAATATACCCCAGCGACTTAAGACAGGTTTTGTGGTCCAGGGTCACATATGTGATGGACATTGGTTATGATCATCATTGGTATCTACTTTGAAGTCATCTTGAGTAAAACTGCTTCATATTTAACAAAGCATATGCAAAATGCTTGAACCGGAAGCAACGAGACCCGGTTAACAGAATACGGAAGTCTGTTGCACATAACCCCTATTTCCATGTTCATTTTTGTAGTTTATATTTACACAGTATAGCCTACTAGTATACCATGAAAACATTTTACATTGTAATATTGTGAAGGCACGTGTCAAATATTTTTTTGTCTTTTTAAATATTTTTAATATATATTTTAAAATGTATTTAAGCTATATTATATTATATATTATATCTAAATTACATCCTACTTGGATTCTCTATGTAAAAGACGACAGTGAAACGAATAGATCCTGCTCTGGTTTTGGGTCCCGTGAGGCCCCTGGAGGCTCTGACTCCATCTCTGCGCGCTCACACTCTGCTGTGGTTTGAAAGAACGCAGCTGCCTCGACTGCACAGGCCCGGACAGCCTCTCCCCTGCTGGCTCCATGGTTTTGCTACACGCAGGTTACAGCCACATCTAAATATTCTTCCAAAAACATAACAGAAAAACAGGTGCACAAGCAAAGTTTCACACATGCAGATGTGAAACAGTGTCAAATACATGTATTTGGTTTACATTTTCACACAACCTGTCTTTCTCACTCTCTCAGGGAAGCGGAACAGCTGCTGCAGGATAAGCCACAAGGCAGTTTCCTGTTGAGGCTCAGCGAGTCAAAGATCGGCTTTGTGCTGTCTTACAGGTACTTTATTTTGAACACAAAAAAACATTCTTAAAATGTCATTCTTATGGCCTGTTCACACTAAAAATGATAACTTTAAAGATAACTAGAACAATTAGCCTAGCGTTCACACCAATTCAAGATAATGTTCTGTTTATTATAAGTGTATGCTGCAGTTTTGTCACCTGCCACTTTAAATGCTTGAGCTCTTTAAGGTGGATTCCAAACATATTGTTCTGCATTACTGTTATCGCTGGACTTCCCTATTATCATATTTTAAAACTGTTTAGAAACTGTATAAAAACTCTATAATGAGTATAAAAATGTGTTGTTACAGTTACTATCCTTGGTGTAAATGGGCCTTTAAAATGTGGTGTTGGATTAAAAAATTGTTCAGTATACAAAAAGTTAATAAGCAAAATCGACCATTGTGCAACATACAATAGTGGTGTTTTGTTTCTGAATGTATCAGAGTTCAATCAAATTGGTTGTGTGATTGATTCAATGACTCAGTAATAAAACAGTCACTTTTGTTCCTGATTGAGTCAGTGTTTAAACAAATCAGTAAAGTAAATGATTTAAACAACTCATAAAGACATACATATTTCTTCAAGCTGTAGGAAGAGTCACCCTCATCACACAGATGAAGAGTAAAAAATGTGACCGACAGACAGCCTGTCAATTGTTGTGTACAACAAAATATCAAATCAAGTGTAATCTGCACACAAATGATGTTGTGCCTTTTGAGATGGCCCTCATTGCAGAACACAAGATCCAGGGGGCAAGGTTGGATCCAGATCAAACTCCTCCCACCTTACATATACCTAAACCAGGGGTCGGCATCTTTATTTGGGGATCAAATATGTTGTGGTTCCATGTGAATTTTATTCGGTGGAAAAGGGGCCAAAATGGCTCTTTTGACGTTGAAGGTTGCAGACCCCTGACCTAAACCTACCCATCTCCACCCCCTAGATGTGGATCCAACCCCGCCCCCTGGATCTTTGTTCTGCAGTGAGGGGCTACTGGGCCTTTTCTCAAAACTAACTTCCCTTTAATGAGCCATTTTTGCAATTGCAATACTTTTTGCAAAACTTTACCTATTGCTTTATCATTTAAAACCTAAACATAAGAAATTTTCCTTGAACTGTGTGCTACTGTTGATTTTAATATACTAGTATACCAGCAAAATACTAGTATATCTTATAGAAGTAAGATATTTTGTTATCTAATGCAATGGCATTTAGGCTATAGTGTGTTCAGCTACATTTGGTGTCATTGTACATATTTTCAAAATCTGTAATCTCACTCACTAAATAACAAATTAATTAAAAACCCCAGAGGAGAAGACCGGTGTCGTCATTTCATAATTGAAGAGGATGAGTGTGGATCACCTGGTAGTGTATATCTTAGAAATGATTGCTACTCCCCATGCCCTGTAACATAACTGAATATAACAGTTTAGCTATATGCCATGTTATCTTTATTTGGGGATCAAATATGTTGTGGTTCCATGTGAATTTTATTCGGTGGAAAAGGGGCCAAAATGGCTCTTTTGACGTTGAAGGTTGCAGACCCCTGACCTAAACCTACCCATCTCCACCCCCTAGACAATATTATAGAAGACAAATGATTGGTTATTGTCCATGTCCAGCAGTGTATTTTATTTCTTAGCCAATTAAAAGTAAGAGATCCTGGATCTTTGTTCTGCAGTGAGGGGCTACTGGGCCTTTTCTCAAAACTAACTTCCCTTTAATGAGCCATTTTTGCAATTGCAATACTTTTTGCAAAACTTTACCTATTGCTTTATCATTTAAAACCTAAACATAAGAAATTTTCCTTGAACTGTGTGCTACTGTTGATTTTAATATACTAGTATACCAGCAAAATACTAGTATATCTTATAGAAGTAAGATATTTTGTTATCTAATGCAATGGCATTTAGGCTATAGTGTGTTCAGCTACATTTGGTGTCATTGTACATATTTTCAAAATCTGTAATCTCACTCACTAAATAACAAATTAATTAAAAACCCCAGAGGAGAAGACCGGTGTCGTCATTTCATAATTGAAGAGGATGAGTGTGGATCACCTGGTAGTGTATATCTTATTGCTGGAGAACACAGCCGTCATAGAAGCCTGGACGACCTAATCAGCTACTACACCCATAATCCTGTGGGGCCCTTTAATGAGATGTTGACTGTGCCTTGCATGCAGGTACACAAACATTTTTTTCCCCTAGCAAATCTTTATGATTTTTAATACAGAAAGGGAGATATTAAAGATGATTTTACATATGATTTTCCAGTCATCTCACTTCATATCCTGTAATTTTTTCTTGCTATCTAGCCTGATGGGGGTTTTGCGGAAATTAATAGGTGGAGGGTGAAGGACGGGGAAGAAGAGAGAAATGGAAAAGCAATAGATCAAGAGGAGCAGACAAAACTGCCCATGGCTATCGGTCCAGCTGTTCTGAACTCATTACCCACAAACCCCTCCAAACAGACCACTTCTGCTACAGACGAGTCTGTGCAGTATGCAGCCGTGAGAAAGCCATTAAAAAAGACTCACTCACTGCCAGAATGCAAGTATGGAACTGAAACAGCGCCTCCTGGATTAGAAGTGAGTAAATTACAGACAATGAAAGCAAAAAGCTAAATCTCATTTTTTTTCTCTCACATTTCTTGTATTACACTTTGAGGGATAATGAAACTGATTAAAAAATCCCATAGACTTAATTCAAAGTCATATCTGTGGACAAGAATATCATCAAGGCCTCTTTGTTGAACACTCTCTCTTGCCTCTTTTGACTAGTAAGCACCCTCACACCCTACAAACCACCTAGTTATATCCTAGCAACCACGCAGAACACTGTAAAGACTGCATAGCAACAAGCTAAAATTCTCTTACCTCAACAGGTAGGCTATAGCATCCTCTAAGAATATTCTAGCAACAAGGTGGCGAATTTTACTCGGTCAATAGAGATTTTTTTTTCGATTATTCACGACCTTCATATGTATATTATGTGTGATGCAGTAACAAGACCGTGTACGGTAACATAATGCCAAGAAAAACATCTTTTTGTCGAGTTGTCATCGCAGAATGCACGAACAGACAAACATGCTACGTGTGCTTTGTAGTCTGATTTACGAACCAATGATTAATTTTAATCGATTAATTTTAGTAAATCAAAAACCACGCGGCTAATCCGAATCCCGACGCAACAGATTATTTTAATTACCGGTAATACTTCTAAAGGGAAGTTATCTAATGCCAAAAACAGCTCACATTTACTAGATAACAAAACTTCTGGACAAAGCTTCTGTTGCCTTGTTTCATCTTACTCAAAGCTTATCCTT
This sequence comes from Sinocyclocheilus anshuiensis, assembly GCF_001515605.1. NCBI lineage: Eukaryota > Metazoa > Chordata > Actinopteri > Cypriniformes > Cyprinidae > Sinocyclocheilus > Sinocyclocheilus anshuiensis. Next base: position 780,451 of record NW_015548343.1, read on the forward strand.
ACGAAAATTAACCATGGTTTTACTACAAACCAAAAACATGGTTACAATAGTTAAACCAGGGTAACCACAGATTAACCATGGTTTTGCTACACTAACCATAGTTTAACCATGGTGTTTGTAGTAAAACTGTGGTTATACAAATGGTAAAAAATAAAAAAATCCATGGTTAATTTTCGTAAGGGTAAAGTTTAATTATGATTTTTTTTGTTTAAGTGTTTAATGTCATATTATAAATATTATACACTAACAGGACATACTTCTTTAATACTACTTTTCCTCCCTCTAGAATGGCACTTCTGAGGTTGCTGAAAGACCCTCAAATCTTAATCTAACAGGGGATCAAGCTTCTCCTGTGGATGTCCCGTATGCTCGAGTTAACAAACCCCCCAGAGCAGTATCAGAAAATACCCCCAATTTCAGTGCCCAACCTGACCTCCAGGGAGTGACAGCAGCCATTACCACTCCATCCATCCCAAACTTTGACACAACAGCAGACCCGAAATACTGGAAACTGGAGCCCATGCACACTTATGAAGAAACTCCACACACACGCAGTCGTCCAGAAGAGATTGACTGCTATGCTGTGGGGTGGAGGAGGCAGGCGGCAGTGGATGAAGGTGAGAAACGAGGAAAACAAGCATCAAACTTGCTCAGGACTTGCTAGTTTTTAACATTTTCTGTCTGGAGTTCAAATATAAGAATTATTTGAATTGGTTTCAAAAGAACCATGCACTAAATAGTCACTAAAATAATATATAGTATATAAAACATATAAATACTTATTTGGTACATTATTTGCTGTTTTGACCTTTTCTTCAGTGAACCTTCCAAAGAATCATCTGTATTCAGAGGTGAACATCAAGGGTGCCCAAGAAGGCTATGCTGTACCAAGACCCGGGCCTAGTCTTCCTCTTAGACCACCCCCAAGATCTGCTCATGGTCCTTTACGACCAGAGCTCAATGGGCAGGTAAATATCCATGAGAATATTTTATGAGTGATATTCTGTGTAGTACATAGTGCTCAGTCTTATAAAAATGCTAAATTTTATGATTTTTCCCTCAGAGTTTTGGTGTGTCCCCAATGATGACTCAACACTCAGGTTTTCATCATTTAGAGCAGCCAAACCTGAATGCTTCCTCCAGCTCCATATATGAGCAGATTCCAGAAAGACCAACCAGCTCTAGAGCATGTCTGCCCCCACCAAACCCCAAACGCTGACCTCACGATTGTACAGTATAGACCTCTGAATTCACCAAAAGCGTATTTCCTTTATAAACACTCTGTATGACAATAAAAAAAAAGAAAAAAAAAAAGCATAGTAATAAATATTAGGATATGTGTACTATAACATTACATTGCTTATAACCTGTATATACATTTATAAGGCTTGTTAATAGTGACCTCCCCATGGAGGATGTAGGCATGTTTATCGGTTTATCATTTAAATTGAACCTGGATATAATTTTTTTTTTTGTGTGGAATCACTCAAAGTTGTAATTGCGCAGCAAATAATTCCATAATTAAATAATCACTTTAATCAAATATATTTATTCAGATTAAAAGCCACTGATTTTGTTTGTTTCAGTGAATTGATAGCCATAATATAACTAGCTTTTTCACTGAATTACTTCGCTGATTATTTAGCTGATAGAAAGATGATATTGCCATAAAAGACTAAGAATGCACTAATCACTACATGAGAAGAACATCACAGAACAAGAAAGCAGACACACAGATGAAAGCATATTTCAGTGAGTGACCAGACGCACAATGAGAGGATCTCTATAAATCCCTCTTTTATTTCCACAAACAAGCCCCACGTTGATCATGAAGGACTGTACAGTTCTGTTTAGCATTTGACAATCATTACAAAAAAAATAAAAGATGGTTCACCTGAATCCACCCTGGAATGGCCACTTTAATGTCAAAAGCAGTTGGTGATCCTCCTACTTGATGCTTATTCCTCAATTTCTGATGAAGACCAACCTCACATAAAAGCAGATTAATTCACTGACCATTTACCCCAATGTGGGTAATTAATTTACTAAAAAAAAAAAAAATTCTCAACTCCTGCCCACCATAATGCACTTCCATTCCTCCCTCCTTCCATTACCACAATGATCCCTGATCTGTTTTTATCCTGTATTAGATTACTCAGTTCTTTTTGCTCTTCTGGGAGTCGTACTTCCTCTTGCTGGAGTACCACAAGAGCAGAGGAATGCCAATGGAGGGAAGGGTCATGACACCAAAAGCTGCCCAGTCCAGCTTTTAGATGGAAAAACAGAGATTAGATTTCAATATAACTGCACAGGCTATGATATATTAAAGGGCATTTTACACCATTTTCCAGATTAAAGCACTTACATAATGTGGAGAAAAGCGTCTGTCAAACTCCCTTTGGGCCAGAATGCCTCCCTGACCTGGAGCACTTGTGTAACCAACCTAAGAGATGCAAAGAACGAGAAAAGTCTTAGCTAACAGCCAATAACTACATTTACATATACTGTAATCATAAAACATTTTACAAAATGTTATATATAATGGCTAACGAGGCACAGGAAAAAAAACTATTTACTTATACTGACTGTGTACATGAAAGGTATCGTAGGATTCCACTTACCACGACCTGTCCACCCTCCTGGGTCAGATAACTAACGGAAGCAGAGGTGAAGTTGAAGTATCCAGCTTTCAGAGGCCGCAGAACCACTGTGTGAGAAACATTACTAGCACTGAAGAGAGGAAGAGTTAAGGAACACAATCTACTGAAGAACAAAAGTAAATAAAGCATCCTGACTGTCTGATACAGTACTGATGATGTTAAGTGCTATCAGTAAAGATAAAATTGATTGATTTAAATTTAAACAGGATTACAGTGTTTAAACAAGGATGCGAGTCCACATCGGACTTAAAAATGCCCCTAAACAATGTAAAGATCCAGATGAGTGGCATCTATCTATCTATATCTACACACACACACATAAATATAAATATATACATATACATATATACATATACATATACTAAAGATCCAGGCATCTATCTATCTATATCTACACACACACACATAAATATAAATATATACATATACATAATACATATATCTTGGTTATATGATAATCCTTAAAATAATAATTATTCTCAAAGTAATTATAATGCTAATAATAAAATGCAATGATTTAATAGTATTAGCAGTAATAATAATAATAATAATAATCATCATTATTATTATTATTACTACTACTTTACTGATATTGTAAATTGATTAAATTATGGCAGAAATATATTAATATTTTTCAGTAAAATGTACTTTTAAAAGTAATAATAATATTCATAATAATAACACAATGTAATGTTTTAATATTATTATTATTACTTCGAAAAGTACATTTTATTATACAATAGTAATATGTTTCTGTCATCATTTCTATCATAAATAAAAAAATAAAAAAATAATAATAATTATTCTTTACTGCCCAGCCCTAATGGTTTCTACAGTAGATGCTTCTGCTTGTTTTACAATATGTGGACAGCACCTATTTTTTCTTTGTACAATGACCGAAACTCAAAATACGATTATGAAACTCAAAATATGATGATGATTATTTCCCAAAAAGTGTGGGTGGTGACATTTCTAAACGCGTTATAATGGTTGCTGCGTTCTTGCCAACCCTAAATCTAATCCTAACGTACTCCTAGGCTAATAAGAATGTTGTTCAAGCCCCTAAATCCAGTGCCAACCCGAACGCTGCTCCAGAAGCAACAAGGATGCTGATCAAGGAACATGTGTCTGTCTGAAGCGCTACCTTCCAGAGCAGCACCGCCAGCAGCAGGAAGATGAGGATTCCCACGAGGAGGCTGATGGCGATGATCCATCCCACAACGTAACCCCTGGGCTCCTGACTGTGAAGGGCCTCAAACACCAGCTGCAGGACAACATAGAGAGAGTGAACATACGCACACGAACCAGACGGGACACGACATTCAGCATAACATCACCGACTTAAATAAACATATTACAGATCGTCATTTCTCAGCGGGACCCAAGATCAGACTTTACAGACTGTATGAATCACCGTGTCATTTCCTGAATTTTATAACGTCTGTGCTGAGTCTACAGTATATTGGGTGTTGACTCGATCCAAAGGAAATGAGATTTCATTCTTCAAGTCAACAAATCAATCAAACACAGGTCTGTGAAAATTTTCATTAATCCAGATCATCACAGAATGCCAGGAGGAGTTCATTTGTTTACTGGACTGGACGTCATTATGTGAAGTCTGTTTTAACCATGGATGACCATTGCCTCTGAATAACATACATACACATAGTTTCATGCACAATATGTGTTATATGGCATACGTGCTCGCTGACCCTTAAATGTGGAAGAATTTCACCTCTGAAACCATAATGTACTGCCACAAAAACACAGTGAACAGTTCCCTCAATGGATCTGGATGGAAATGTCGCATGAAAAGCTAGCAGAAAATCCCAGTCCCAGTCTGGCTTCAGCTTCTGGCCACAGTTTCACTTCTTGAACGTGAGGGTCGACGGAAAAAACACATTAAATCAAAATCACAAATGAGAGATAATGTCTCGGTTGTTTCTTTGAAACAGTAATGAGATACAAATAAGACTTTTGATGAAGTTTAGAAGAGACCTGAAACTGCTCAGTTGCCAAAATACCAGTGTTATTTTAGTATTATTTACTATTCTATTTGATGAGATGTTTATTTTTTTTAATACTTTTGTCATTTTCGTTAGTATTTAACATTTCTATTTAGGAATTCTTTAACATTTCTATTAGCTTTATTCTTATTTGTTTTAGTTTGATCAGTTTTAGTACTTAAACCTGAGCTTATTTTATTTCAGATAGATAACAAGTTGTCTTACTTTTTCTTTTTAATATTAAAATTTTATTTCAGCTTAATTTCACTTAAAATGTACTTTTAATAGTTTTAGTTTGAGTTACAAATAAGAAAATGCAATATATTAACTTTAATTGATCTCAAAAATCTCTATATGAATTGAAATATTTTTCATCAAATTCCATTAATATCAAATGATCTCAGTTCTATATTATATGTCATTTTTAATAGTTTTGGGGGGAACTATTTATTTAGGTTTAATTTATTTTTAATGGTTTTAGTTTTAGTAATTTTAGTACTTAAGCCTAAACCTATTTCAGTTAGTTGCCAAGGCAAAATCTTTTGACTTTTAATTGTTTTAGTTAAAAAATAAAAACAATGCAAGATACTAACATCAGCAATGAAAACTATAAAAGAGCTGTAATATCTTCCTCTGCGTGCCGTCTTTGGGATAAACATTTCTCTATGATCAGACTTATTTGTATCCAATGGAAACTAAAGTGTAAGATATAAATATTGCACTAAATATATCTCGAGCATTTGTTGAGTTCAGCTGACTAAACTAATGATACAGCAGCATATAAAGGTTTAATGCTCACAGTTGGTCTGTCATTTCCAATTAGTTCAAGCTGCTGTGAACATGATGGAAACGATACAGTTGAAACATGCTACAAGACTGTGCGGTATTAATGCTTAAATGTGGGCAATGCCTTTTGTAAATGAGAGTTGCGTGTCCAGCGTTTGCCCCAGGGAGCATCGTGTGTGACTTAAAAACGGATTGCTTTGGGACCGATGCATTCCTAAGTGCTGAGGGCAGAAGGGGGCGCAGACACTTTTAACAGCCCTATTAGGAATTGGCCTCTATGCTACAAATGGGGGGCTGAAACTGGGTCAGAAACCCAATCAGCTGAGAGCAGGGCTGAGCGAGGTGCCATGGCACCAGACACCGAAACACAGTCCCATATTCCTCCAATCAATCGGCACTCCGAGGTCTGCGGCATTAGGGGTGACTGTTCTCAAGCACAGCTGTAGAGTAAAAAAAAGCCCCCTGCTCCCACATGAACAGCAAACCCCACCCAGATCTCAGCAGCTACTAAGAGCGGATGAGCTCAGAATCATGCAAACAGACAATTTCATTTTCTTCCGTGCATCAGGGGTCCTGA
>NW_015548343.1:787127-790567 GCF_001515605.1 Sinocyclocheilus anshuiensis
AGCAAAGGGTCTGAATACTTAGGACCATGTGATATTTCAGTTTTTCTTTTTTAATAAATCTGCAAAAATGTCAACGAATCTGTGTTTTTCTGTCAATATGGGGTGCTGTGTGTACATTAATGAGGAAAAAAAATTAACTTAAATGATTTTAGCAAATGGCTGCAATATAACAAAGAGTGAAAAATTTAAGGGGGTCTGAATACTTTCCGTACCCACTGTATATACATATACACATATATATACACATATATATATATGTGTGTGTATATATGTGTGTGTGTGTATATGTATATATGTGTGTAGCCTGTATCTGGTACAACTATTGCTTGATGAATGAAGATACGGAGCAATACGATCCCATTTCACATTGAGCATTCCAGAGACAATTCCGAAATCTTCAGGGGGGAACGAGTCATCGGACAGCTCAACCTCTAGCGCAGCACTAGAAAGAGGCAAAAAGGAGGAAAAAAGTTAAACAATAATAAACTAGATTAGAAAGGCTCCCATCAGCTACTTAATATTTATGCGGTTTCAACGTAACACAAAGCCCTTTATCAGTCCTTAAACTTATTTGGTTCAATTCAGAGAGAACAATACCTGGTGCCCACATTGTAGATGTTGTACTGCAGGGTAAGGTCTCGTCCCTCTACAGCATATCGGTTAAGCAGGGACTTCGAGGCCAACAGACGAGCCCCTTCTTCTCCTGCCACCAGACCCACCACAGCAACCAGAGCAAATATACAGAGCAGCCTCATCTGTGGAGGTGAAATGACACATTTAATTAATATAATGAACATCTCAATTTGTTAGGAAAAATTAAACTACAACAAAAACGCTATCACCAGTGCTGGAAAACACAAGCGTATGATGTGGTAGATACACATTTGGACAAGTGAAGCCACTTGATTAAAAAGAAATTCAGCAATGAATGAATGAATTCATTTTGCAATAACAGGCTCGTGTTTACAGTTTACAGTTCTATGACACACAGACATGACCTTCAATAGAACACCTTTTAAAATACACATTTACTTATTTTAAAATTACGACTCTCGATACACTTCAAACTGTTATTTTTGTATGCTTACGTGTACAACACAAGATCACAAGAATATAATTTCAGTATAATTATTGTACAGAGCATAATTAATTGTATTTAATGCACTATAATAAAACATGTATTGAAAGACTAAGATCAATTACTCTAGTATATATCTATAATGTAAATGCGACAAACTAGGATTACATTTCACATTCATTTCAGATTATTATACAAAGTCGACGGTTTATGTATATACAATCACATACAAACCTCATGTTTTAATGCGTCATTCTCATCATACTTTCAATAAAATATATACATATATATTTAGCAGGCACTTTACCTTTGTCCGTCAGCTTGAACCTCAAAATTACGAAGCCAGTTGAAAACACGAGCAGATGATTTTAGTGTTCCGCTAGCATGACGTGTCCACTGTGTGTACGGAAACACTCTAAGCCCCACATCGCCACCTACTGCTTCGGATGATAACTTGTTTTAAAATAATTACCTGACCGTAGAAGGTAGAGAAGACTGTTATTGATACTTAAATCCTAAGGAAGTAAAAATGAGAAAATACAGTGAAACGTCTGTATATAGAGAAAGAAATATAATCTCATAAAAACATTTGTTTTCAAAATAACTACGATTGTTAATGTATACAGTATAGAGTCCTGTGAACACCATTTCAAAAATGATATACAAAATAAAATTGATATCTTTATAAAAGTATATACAAACGTAGCAATAGACAAAAATGGTCTGAGAAGTAGGCTACCCAAACTAAGATACTCAATATAAAGTATTCTCAATCAACCCAGATCTCCTGATTAAGGAATCCAAACATATCAACACAACTAAACAAGTTAGGAACAAAATATGTAACAGTAAGTTGTCATTTTATTTATTTTTTTTACCAAACGTAATTACTAATGTTAAAAATGTTTTTGCAAATATCTATTTGTCAGTTTCGTATAAAGTAGTATGTCTTACACAGCTAGTCTTCATTCTTCAATGAAGCCCTTGGCTTTTTGGCCAAATCCTGACTGATGCAATCCGTTTTTAATTTATTAACACTTGCAGTTGATCACAATTTGTGTGCTTCTGCTTGTCCACTCGACTTTTGAGGACTGGCCACAGGTTCTCTATGGGATTAAGATCCAGGGAGTTGCCTGGCGTCAGATTTCAATGTAATGATCTCCGAACCACTTATCACTCTTGCCTTCTTGTGACATGGTGCTCCATCATGCTAGAAAATGCACAGATCATCACCAAATTGTTCCTGGATCGTTGGGAGAAGGTGTCTTGCAAGATATTTTCATACCATTCTTTATTAATGGCAGTGTTTTTGGGGGTAGGCCTAACCCAAAATCACACTTTAAAAAATGCTGGGTTCAGCCTGTTGGGTCATTTTATTGGGTTATTTTTAATATTTTAATATATTACTACCCAGGTGCTGGGTATTTTTCTGCACTCTAAAAATTGTTATTTTTATTATTTTTTAACCCATAGTTTTTCTGTAGCCTACCTCAGCTGCTGGGTCATTTTACTGTCAATACAGTCAGGGGCGGATTTAGTGATTTGGGGGCCCCAGGCAAAATACAGGAATGGGGCCTTATTCAATTTCACACATCTACAACCTTGAGGTTTCTTTCACTGTTGCTTGCTGCTGCATGACCGTGTCCCATAGTTGTGTCCAATCTTTTAGATTTTTCATGTATAAATAAATGATTTCTTTAATGTTGTAAATCCCTTGTTCACATTTAAACAGGTTATAGTAGTATTAGAGTAGGTTGGACACTAGGTAGTGCGTTGGGGTAATTTTCACTATGCAATTGTCTACACAACGCAAGGCTGTCTAATTCTTAACTTTAAAATATACATTTATTTTTTATTTATTTTAATTGCACATTTAAATTAAACTGAAGGAAATGATAAATTTACATGCTTAAGGATTATTTCAACCAAACATGAAGTGTGCCTGTGCGGAAAGTGACTGTGCATGGTCCTTCTTGGGTCTTTCACAAAAACGAGTGAGCGCCATTTAAAAAAATTAAAATAGGTCCTATATAATATGCACTGTTGCTTAGTATTAAAATTATAGCTTCAGATGCATGATATTTGTAGGGCCCTATGAAATCCGTTTTATTTTTCCCAAATTAGCCTAAGTTTTATTTTTTCCAAAATCTTTTTTTCTGTTTAAATTTTTCTGGATTCAGTTTTTTTTTTTCGTTTTAATTTTTCTGGATGATTATATTAAATTTTTAACAAAAAACATGTCTAATTAATTAAAATCATGAAACTTGTTTAATTTAACAGCAATTTAGGCCTATTAAAAGTTTAACAAAAATTACATTCTTAGGGCCCAAATTCTGTGCTTTCCATTTTAATTTTTCTGTAT
>NW_015548343.1:793812-800962 GCF_001515605.1 Sinocyclocheilus anshuiensis
ATCTAATTAATTGAATTCATAAAAACAACTTAATTTATTAATTTGTATACAATAATAGGGCCCTATGAAATTTAAGTTTAAATTGTATTTACTTATTTTATTTTTTTTTAATTCTGTGTTGTGTATTTTCATTTTTCTGGTAATCTAATGAAGGCAAAAACATGAATCTATCTTTTATTCCAATGAAAATTAAACAAACCCTTTAATTTTTGTACATTCAAAATGCTACACAGTAGAAGTTTACTGTGTAACCAGCAATGTCACGGAATTCGTCAAATATTGAAAGAATAAATCAGATGCAATTCAGTACACTTCAATCATGGTTAAGTCCGCCTCTGAATACAGTGTAACCAATGTTGGGTAATCTGTGCGTTTTGCATTTGGAGCGGCCCAAGGCATAAGCGAACTATGCGGCTGCTTAGGGCCCCCATGGCCACCAGGGGGCCCCAAGACTATATGAAATGACAGCTTTTTTTTTTTTGCGATATATTATGTCATCTTATTATTTCCCTAGCGACGCGTCATGCAGGCACAATAGCGCAGTATGACAGCTGTATCACTTTTATTTAGATTTTCCTTTTTTTATTCAAAATATCCACAAACTTGTTTACTATACCATGAACTATATGATAGGCCTACAGCCTATTCCGATTGTCAAATATGTGTAAATTAATTTGTTTTGTCGTTTAAACAACCTCCATGTTAGTTGATCTATAAATGCGCGCTGGACGCTGTCGTGTGGATCTGTCGGATTAACATCACGTAAATTCACCCATTTGATGAAAAGTAGGTGGCCAGAAAGTGGGTGACATGAAAGTAAGTGGCCAGTGAACTGGGAGAAAAATAGAGTAAACGTTATTGTTACCTATACACAATGTGTATTTGATAGGAATAAAACACGTCAAATTTGAAAGGATTATTATTGCAGCTTTCAGTGGAATTTGGAAACCAGGCTATTTAACAACATATAAATGTCTTTTTTTTGCTGGCACTTAATTTAAATGTCTATTTAAACTTCTGAAACCTAAAATAAGGTAGGTAGGGTATCATCTTGTTTTTAGTGAAGTTCATATTTTATTAAACATCCGTAAATAGCCTTGACAACATTTACAACATTTAGCTAGTTTTAGGCCTAAAGTTTTTGTCTTCTGTGTAAAAATAACTTTCCTGGGTAGCCTATATATTTTTGTAATAAAAATAAGCTTCTGTTTCATAAACTTGGTATAACAGCTTAACATTATTTACCTTAGTCTATGTTTGGGGCCTTTGCTATTATATTCCAACATCATTATGCCTCAAGTAGCTATAGATTAAGATTTGTTGTTTTAGATGTACAGATGGCTTGCTGAAGTGTTTAATAATTTATGTTGTTAAAATATCATATTTAGCAATTTTTCAGTACACCACATTAAGTATGCCACTTAGTACTGTAAGACTTTGAATGTTAAAGTGCAAATTAACACCTGACCACTCTTGTGGGTTTGCTACTGTTACAATTAAAAATCGTAGAAGGGTAAAAACATGCCAGGCAGACATATAAGCAACACAGCTACAACAAATTAAAGTGATAATGGGTGTTCTGCTTAGGGCCCCATAAAGGCTTGGGCCAGCCCTGCATCCAAGGGTGCCTTGCTCTAGGGTCTCACCTCAGTTGTGGTATTGAGGCATACTAAAAGCATATGTTGACAGAGTAGGCTAGTAGCAATAGATAAATACAGATTGAATTCAAAAACAAAACTCCTAACTTTGTGTCACTAAAATGAAATTGGAAGCCGCTAACAGATGCTCACATCCACACTGGCAAGGCAACATCGACGCCTTCACTTCCAGGTCAAAGAAGCTGTCAATCAAAAACTCAGTAGCCAATGAGAACACACTGCTGCTAGCCCCTACGAGAGATTTGTGCCAGAATGGCGCACGAAAACTTCAGAACATCAGAATGAAAACTCTGGAAGCACATTTGTAAGTACAGATCTGCGAATGAAAGAGGAGAAACCCTTGCAAAACATGCAGTGTTTTAACAAAGGAAGTCAAAGATTTTGCCTGCAATTTTTTTTTCAGTTTCAAAGACATTTTATTCAGTTTCAATTTATATTTTCATAAGTTTCTTGAAAAATTACATTCATTTTAATAGGCACAAAGGTAATTCCATAGATTGCAGGAAGATTTTTGTATAATTCAATATTAGTAATTAATTAACAGTCCAATAGCCCTCATGAAAAATACAATTTTAATTGTATCACTTTTTGTATCAAGCTTTACTGAGTATAAAATACTGGGAAGTGCTGTTTATGTTTATATATTTATGCTTGTAAACAAGCAACACATTTGTTACTACAGTTTCATGCTGTGTTCTTAAAGTAATTTTTAATTCAGTTATCTTTTGAGGCTGCTTATTTGGTATTGATTTATTATTTAGTATCTAATATTTAGTAGGCTATATTGCTTTTCTTAGATCACTCATTTAAAACAAAAATCAATATAACATAACAAATGTTTATCAAAATTGTATATTAAAATTCTGTGTATAAAATGTGCCAGGACTATTTTGTTCTTTCCAAAAGAATTAACTTTTAAGCATAGAGTATTATAAACCTTGTGACCACTTTAAATAGCTGGTACAGTAAATCTGTCTGATTACACTTCAGTCTCCAGCAAACTGATTAGCACATTCCTGGCATCTTCTGCTACTTCATTCAGAGCACTCTTCAGCATTGTTGACACAGCCCAATAGGACATTGCTCCTGCCGCCACAGCGCCTAAAAGGGGTATAAACCTAACAACAGACTCAACAGCATCTTCTGTTATCAGAAAGGATATTTCTCTTAGTATGGTTATTATTGAACCTGTGCATATTCCTTTATACCAAGCTGACTTAATCAGACCCTCGACATTCTCTATTCTCTTCCCATATCTTTCACAGAGCTTCTCCAAAGCTCTTATCAAGACCAAAGGTGTTGCAGTACTTCTCTATCTCAACTGCTATGATGGCTAAATCCACAGCGATCGAAAGACCATGAACAGGAACAGCAGCCACACAAGCAGACAGGAAGGCAACTTTTCCAATGTTTTCCTCTAGAGCTTTCTTCTTTCTCTCATTAATCTCCAGTGTGATATTCGGCAAAGCCAACATCAGCACACGTCTCTTATGCTGTGGAAGCTCTTTCTCCATCCTCTCCTGCAGAACATTTAGATCATACTTTCCGAGCTCCCAGCCAGAAATCAGGAACACGACAGGATCTTCTATACCGATCTTTCTCAAACCTATAAAAATATAAAAGGTATTATGAATTATGTAATCATTAACAAAGGATTATTGTATTATTCGTATACAAAAATGCCTATTATCATGAATTCTACAATCATTTATATTAATATCAGTTTTAGATGGCCAAATATATATCCACAATAAAGCATAATGTTAATGACAACCTCAAAAATGTAACGATAATTGTGTTTGTCAAAACATTGCAATTTCATGCTGAATAAACCAACCGTTTTCACAGTCCTTTCTGATGGTATCCAATGTCTTTTTCAGGTCAAAGTTTTTCTTTCTCTTTTCGGCCTCAATGCTCAAGTCAATCTTGGAACGAACAAAATAAAATATTTTCTTCATTATCATGATCTCTTTGGCCAGCTGAGTGTGGCATTCTCTGAACCGATCTGAAGCAATGATGATGAAAAAATCATAGCGTTCAAACTGAACCAGTTTAAGGTACTCATCAGCTTTGAAGTTTGGTGTTCCAATGCCAGGAAGATCCCACACTTTCACATTTTTGTATTTTGGGTGAAGGTAAACCGCTGGTTCTGTAGTGGTCTCCACTATACCAGTTTTAGCAGTGCCCTCTTCTTCATCTCCTAAACCCCTGAATGCATTGACAAACGTGGACTTTCCAGAACCAGACTCTCCCGTCACACCAATGTTAAGTTCTACAAGATCCTGCTTTTTAAGGTATTCTTTTATCGTGGTTATCGCTGATGGGAGATCCTGAGTTGATATGGAATCTTTCATATCTTCCAAATCCTCCTGGGTTATTACACAATAATCTTCAAATGTAGCCATCTAAAAAAAGAAACATGTCAACCGTGTTTGTCGCTGATGAAATATCTAGAGCAGAAATAATTTCTTGAAGTTTTTCAGCTTGTCTGCAAAGTTATCAGCAGAAGACATCTAAAAATGTGTTGGCATATACAAACATAAAAAAGCCTCAAGATTGGATTATCTGTTGGAAACATTGATATTTTCTCAATTTTCAGTAAAACTATGTTAGACAAAGTTAAATTGTAAATAAAAATATCAAATTTACTTAAAGATGCTGCAAGAAAAATCCCCCTTGAGAAGAGATGTTTAGAAATGAGGTTAATAAAGCAACTCAACAGCTGTCTTCCATGTGAGGGTAACAGTGGGAAAAATAATTTTGGAGGACATTCAAATTGTCATGTGACTTAAAAACAGCACATCATTGTCTACCTTAAAGGTGACATATCATGAAAATCTGACTTTTCCAGGATTTAAGTGCTATAATCAGGTCCCCGGTGCATCTACCAACCAAGGAAACATGAAAAAGATTAACCCAGTAACTTTGTTTTGCTAAGCCTTTTCTGCAAGCTTCTGAAAAAACGAGCTTGTCTGATTTCTCTCCCCTAGTGACGTTGCAATGGGATCTCATTATAATATTACCGCCCCTTAATCTGTAAGTTTCCACCCATGGAGCCATCATTTTGATTTTGCAAGCGACAATGGTGTACCAACTCTAATGCCATGGCGAAAAGTTTGAGCAAAACAACAGATGTTTTTTAGCAGGTTCGAGCTGTAATGGCACAGCTCAAATGCTGGAAAAGGGGGACGGGAAGCAGCAGCTCATTTGCATTTAAAAAGACAGGCACGAAAAACAGCGTGTTTCTGCTTCCACTCAAAATGGGCATTTTCAAAATGGTATAATAAATGATCTGTGGGGTATTTTGAGCTGAAACTTCACAGACACATTCTGGGGACACCAGAGACTTATATTACATATTGCAAAAAGGGGCATAATATGTCTCCTTTGAGGCCTGCCCTTTTAATTCCCATAGTGCAATATATTTAATTTTTTTCAGAATAACAAGGAAATGAGTAGAAATTAATTATTGCCATATGGCAACTCTGTACCATAGAAGGATATAGGCCTAGCTATAAAAAAAGTTAAAACAAATTCATTTAAAGCGAAACTGAAAGTAAAGTTGGGCTCACGTAGCCTACCTCTCTCATTCGGCTTAAATCCAAATGTTTTCATATTCGCGATATATTTGAAGCTAAACTGTTATTTGTGACTGTATTTTATTTTGATAATGAACAGGCTGCGCTGTTTGCAATTAGTGTCCGCGTGTTAGCAGTTTCAAGTTTCAAGAATATTAGCAAAGATAATTAGAATTATTTAAAAAGCGAACACTGTTCTGTTCTTATTTAGCTCTGGAACCTGAACGAAAAAATATTTTTGCTAAGAACGAACCGAAATAAAAACATTTTGCATCTCGTAATTCTGAGTGGGAGATCTTCCCAGGGCAGTAGCCTTTCTCACAGGGTAAGGCTGCGCTGTTTGCAGTTAGTGTCCGCGTGTTAGCAGTTTGAAGTTTCAAGAATATTAGCAAAGATAATTAGAATTATTTAAAAAGCGAACACTGTTCTGTTCTTATTTAGCTCTGGAACCTGAACGAAAAAATATTTTTGCTAAGAACGAACCGAAATAAAAACATTTTGCATCTCGTAATTCTGAGTGGGAGATCTTCCCAGGGCAGTAGCCTTTCTCACAGGGTAAAATCAGGGTACCCACTCCGGAGATGGTACCAGAGTTACGCCATCTAGAGAATGATGACAGAACTTTGGATATATCTCAATCAGATATATAATTCTTACCTTTGTGCTTCTGGATCAAAAGCATGAAGCTCAGTTGTTTCTTCAGGGGTGCTAATGCTATTTAAAGAAAGTTTCAGTTAGAGAATTATTGGTGTGACCTATATTTTTTTAAATCAATACAAATTAATCATTAGAAAATGTGTTTCCAATTTTTTAAATTTAATTCATTTTTAATGTTGAAGTAATAAGAAATGCAGGAAAAAACATTTCTCATTCTTACCAAATATTTCTGAGCAAGATGGCTCTGCCAAGATGCAACTCAAAGTATCAAAATCCGTGAGTATGTACACCTAAAAATCAAACCAGACAGATATATGATCACTTTCACTGTTATGGACAACCATACTAGTTACATAATAGTATACATAGTAACTACACTAAGAGGCAAGTAAATGGCTCTTTTGTTATAATAACATATAGTGAACATGGCATGAGAGGACCTGCACTCATTAAAAAGACTGTAGACTACAAAAACTATGCATTGGTAAATGTGCAGTTTGGTTTTGGACTCATAATCAAAACAATAGAAGTGCTGGTCTGTAATTGCATAAAATCTGAATTATAGTCACAACACAATATTGGTCGATGCTGACTCCCAAAATTATGTTTTTTGGTTTATTTTTTTTTTCTCCAATAATTTTTGTGATTCTCTCCCTGACTCCTGCTGGAGGGTCTTGAAATCCGATCACAAGGTTCACAAGTGATACATTTAATGGCCATGACACAGAGGAAAGTTAAATATATGTGGTGGCCATGCATGCAAAGCATAGGACAAATATGTTAAAAGTTTACAATAATCATGCATCTGTGTGAGCATGATTTCATACTCATTGGTATGCACATGCAAATACATTCATGTGTAACGGAGGCCAGCGAGTAAGTGCTGTGCAGGTGTTAGTTAGTTACTCCTTGTTAGTGCGTCCGCCTCCCATGCCGGAGACCCGGGTTCGAGACCCACTCGGAGTGAGAACGAGGTGTGGCGGAGAGGACCCGGGAGTTGAGACCCACTTGGAACGAGAACGAGGTGTGGCGGTGAGGACCTGGGGGAGAGGGGTTACATTGGTGCCGTGACCCAGATGGGAGTGAGGCTTAGGTGGGTGAGTGTAACGGAGGCCAGCGAGTAAGTGCTGTGCAGGTAAACCTCACTCCCCTGATCTCAAGAGACGCACTAGTGACTGATGCTAGAGGCTGCAGTCTTCAGCCTCCTTGTTAGTGCGTCCGCCTCCCATGCTGGAGACCAGGGTTTGAGACCCACTT
>NW_015548343.1:800979-809426 GCF_001515605.1 Sinocyclocheilus anshuiensis
GAGAACGAGGTGTGGCGGAGAGGACCCGGGAGAGAGGGGTTACACATGCAAAGTCAACATCCTGATTTGATCTTTGTCTTGGACTCATAAGCAAATAAGCACAAAATGGGTTTTTCAGAGATGGGCAGTGAATGCCTCTTTATATCAAAGTCCAAATATTTGCCCTTTTCTCAAATTCAACAGTTGACCAGTCATGTGAAATCATAATACATCATAACCTTATTTGACATCCAGAATCCCTTTGAGAAGGGTTAGTGAAGGGTACATGGAATGATCATTCATTTGAACACTGAGGTACAAGTTACCTGGGAAAATGAACCAGTTAACCAAAGTAGTGTCATACAAATCTGTTTGTTTTTGTCACACTCTCACACATCACAGACTATGTTTTCACTTTGTACCATCTTTCCTTGGTTAGTTTGTTGTCATGGATGTTCACTGATCACTCATTTTGTTCAGTTGTGCACGTCTCATTACTGCCCCTATTTAAATTCATGCTTTGTTGTTTTTCGTTGTTGGGTATTGTTGATATCAAGCATTAATTGTGGATGTTCTCTCTTAGTTTGGCTCTCTTTGAGGTTTATTAAGCCTGTTTGGATTTATCCCTGTCTTCTTCGTAATGCTTTTTTTTTTTTTTTTTACAGTTTTCAGTTGAAATAGAGAGAGAGCCAGTAAGATGCTAATTAAATGAGCTAGTGAAATTGGTTTAATTCATTACTTGTACATGTGAGACTAGGGGGCATTCATAACAAGGATGGGACAAAATATTAGTTGAAACTCGCAGTTTAAAAATGCTTGCCATTTGCACATCCACACAAGCCATGTGCTTTCCCTTTTGCCTTTATGAATTTTCTTTGTAACAAATGGCAGAGAAAAGTATGAGCCAGATAAATTAATATCATGTCTTGCTACCTGTGCTGGGGCCCGTTTCAATAAGGAGGTTCAACCAACTCTGAGTTGAAACTTGAACTCTGAGTTGACTTACCCTGAGATGGGAAACTCTGAGTTTTCGGGTTCAAAAACTGAGTTAGTTCAATCAACTCTGAGTATGTTGACTCTGAGTTTAGCGTGTGCGCCACGACTATGAAAAGCCATGATCAATGGAGCTCCGAAATTATGATTCACCATGGCAACAGCACCGGACAAAAAGATGTGGCATTCCTGGTCAATATGTAACTTTAATTCTTAATCACTGTTATAATATCAAAGGTAAAAACTGGCAGAATGGTAAATTATTGAACTAATATTAATTTTCATGGTATCCCACAGACAAAAAAAAAAATGAAATAGTGTCACGCAATGCTGAAGTTAATGAATATTTTTGATTAAGGCAAGGTATGTTACATAATACAGATACTGTATATATTACTACAGTGATATTTCACCCGTCCGTTATTGCTGTGGGAAAGAATCGCGCTTTTGGGGTTATTCATGGTTTGTTGAAAGTACTTTGTTTATGCTTTTACACTTTTAAATGTCATTTTAATGTTCGATGGTTGAAGGGTGAGTAGAATGTCACCTCATTGTACCCAGTTAAAAAAAACAAAAAAACATATTATTGCATTTATAGAGCGAGCCTTTCACTGATTGTTTATAGCTTAACGGAAGTTACACCCATAATTCGCGCAAAGCATCATGGGGCGTAGGAATAAGGTGGATACTCCCTGTTCTGTTCAGTCCTTTGCCGGTTATTGTTTGGTTCTATTGTGTTGTGCTTTGCCTGTTCCTGGATTCCGAGTGTTGTTTTCCTTGTGGATTTATTATTAAAGGACTATTTGTGGAATATTCTCCGTCGTGCGTTTATACAGCCAGCACGTAACATCAGTGTCTATTTCAATGTGCAGCTTTTTCCACATAGTCTAGCTAATGCTCTTTTCACATAATTAAATGTTCTCTAATCCAAACTGTTGCATTTCTTAATTAGAGTAATGAAATTAACATTTGCCGTATACTCAGCCAACAGCAGGAAGGCTCACAAAATAATGAAGAACAGATGAAGAGGATGGCCACAATACCAAGTATTGGAAGAATATTAAAATCCAACAGGGAAAAAAAATAACTTGTTGCTTTTGTATTTGTAGGAAATAAAGATGACCAAATAAATTTAACAGCTGTGGTGGTGGTTACGGCATATATCTCGAAATACCATTCCATCTGGCATCCTTCCATTCTATACAGTAATCAGCTTCATTTTCGATGGGTTTGTGCCAATGAATCTACATATATTATAAGAAAGAGAGTGAGACACACTTCGCTTACCGCTCTGCATTCCTGATGTTATATAGAAAACTAACATTTAAAAATGGTACCGCTCAAATAAATATGCATGTGGATATGGCAAAAAAATCCAAATAATCCTCTCCTCATGTAAATGTAACTCCCTATGAATGAATGCAGCCTCCTCATCTATACACTCTTAAAAATAAAGGTGCTTCATGATGCCATAGAAGAACCTTTTTGTCTAAATGTTTCCATAAAGAACCTTTAACATCTGAAGAACCTTTCTGTTTCACAAAAGGTTCTTTGTGGCGAAAGAAGGTTCTTCAGATTACAAAAAGGTAAGAAAGAGATGGTTCTTTAAAGAACCTTTGACTGAATGGTTCTTTGTGGAACCAAAAATTGTTCTTCTATGGCATCGCTTGAAGAACCTTTTGAAGCACCTTTATTTTTAAGAGTGTAGGATGCTGTATAATAGGACATGCCGTTTTGGTCACTTTCACAGTGTCTATACATGATGACAATATGTGCAATGAATGACTGTACCAGCACTGCAAAAAATGCTTTTCTTACTTAGTATTTTTGTCTTGTTGTTTCCAGTCAAAATATCTAAAGATTCTTAAATCAAGATGCAGTTTTTACATAAGAAAAATGACAATGTATTTAGTCCTTTAAGTGTATTTTTCTTTTTTTGCAAATTATCTGCCAGTGGGGTAAGAAAAATAATCTTGTTTCCATTTGCATTAAGATTGTTTTTCTTGTTTTAAGTAAAAATGCACTTAATTTAGATTACAAAATACTCACTACGAAAAGCTTTTTTGCAGCGTGAATGAATGAATGAAGTATTTAAACATCGCTTACACTTTAAAAAGGCAGAGAAGACCGAAATAAACTCTGGATTTAACAAAGAAAACCTGCTCCTGACCAGGTTAGGTTCACAGAGTAAATTACCATAACTGACTTTGAGTATAAATTACCTCTTTCAGAAATAGGCTTGACTTACCCTGCTTTCTCAGGTTTGACATACCTCCCATTCTGAAACGGAAAACCAAGAGTTTCCCTCATTTGGGTTTTAACTTACTCCGAGTTTTCACTTAACATCCTTTCTGAAATGGGCCATGGTCATGAGAATGAGAAAAAAAAAAATTTAACCTTCTGGTGCTCCTCATTTGGGAGTCACACTTGTGATCTTCACGGTCAAAAGTGACCGGACACCTGAAATGTAACTTTTTTTTCACCCCAGTAAAATCAATGTAATAAATTTTTATTCAATAATATTTTTTTATTTTGAGATAATTTCATGGCACTAATGAATATTTATGCAATAATTATGACGAATTTCTGTCCATTGAAAATAAAAATAAAAAATTTAAATATATTTTTATATTACTTTTCAATGAATGCAGTATTTCATGTTAAAATAAGAGTCAATGCCTTTAAAATCCCATTTTTGAAGCCAGATTAGTGCCATCTGGTGGGAGTAAAATAAGAAAAACATCTGCAATTCCATGGTTTAACCCATATATTCCTATATAGCTCTATATAAAAGGCCTATAAATTATTTAATTGTTTTTAGACATAAATACTTATTTTTATTAAGTTGTGGGTTTGGATATATATTTAGACATTCTCAAAAGACAACTTTATGTCTTCCTTGCTGTCCACTTTTTTACTGCATTGTAGTCGAATTATTGCTTTTATTTTACATATTTGCTGTGTTACAGTCAGACCAGTTTTTAGGTGTGTGTGTGTGTGTATATAAGTGTGTGCGTACGCGTGTGCGTGTGAGTGGATGTGTTGGTTTTGCACTCTTGATGTTTTAGAGTTTCACCCTGTCATTGCTGTGTACTTTTTTTCTGCATTATGTCAGATTTGTAGCTTGAATTTTAGAAAATTCTCAGAATTTTTGTAGTTTTGTCGATTTCCCATTCATTTCCTATGGTCGGTCATTTTTGACCGAAGACCACAAGTGTGACTTTTTTTTTTTACGACCACTTAGTCTGCTCGAATCATGCCCTCAACTTTTGTGTGTGTTCACATTCCAAATGCCATAAAAGTCACCAAGTTTCGTAACATTCCGATGAAGCTGTAATTTAAAAAAATTCAAAACAGAAAATTTTTCTGTCAAAAGTGACCGAAGAGCACCTTAAACATTACACAAATTTGACAGCAGTTTGATAATGTTTACAACCTAAGTGCACGTAAACGCAACATGTTGCTCTGACCCTTATCTTCGACTCAAAACATCCTCAATTGGCATATCAAATCAAAATTAAATTTAAAATTTCCCCTATACAGCACATTAATACAAGAACTGAAAATAACACTCATCCAAAAGTGATAAATGATTTTTATGAAATGTATCACAAATAGCAATGGCAACTGAGGCTGTGATGCTGCGTTATCTGTCCAAAAGTAAATTTAATTAGAAAGAAAAGAGGGCCAAAACCAAACTATTATTATAAGAAATGCATAAAATAGTGGAAAGAAATGCAACATTTGAGTAACTCAAACAGTAACTCAAGTTATTTTTCCAAACATTACAAGTCTTATTCCATCAAATCTTAAACATGTAATCGTTTGTATTTTTCCACAAATGTAAGTTGCTTTGGATAAAAGTAATTGTTAGTAAATACATGAAAGCATAAATCTATATCATATTAGATATATTCTATTAGATATTTTGCATTAAATGTGATAAACAAATATTTGTCTTCAAATACCCAAAAAGCAGTTAGTTACAATAATGTTGTATATTTTTTACATGTAGCCTACATTTTTTACAATTACACTTCAGTCTCCAATGAAGCCATCAGCACATTCCTGGCGTCATCAGCTATGTCATTCAGAGCTCTCTTCAGCATTCTTGAGACAGTCAGATAAGACAGTCCTCCTGCCACCAAAGTGCCAATAATGGGTATGAAGCTCACAAGTAATTCAATAGCATCTTCTGATATAAGAAGGGATGCAGCACCCAGCAAGGTTAATATTGAGCTTGGGTTTATCCCTTGATGCAGAGGAGACTTCATCAGACTCTTCAATTCCTCTACGGTCTTCCCAGATCTTTCACAGAGCCTTTGCAGGGATGGATCATCCAGACCAAATGCACTGTAGTACTTTCTCAGCTCGCCTGCTATGATGGCTATATCTGCAGCGATCGAAAGACCAGGGAGAGGAATAGCTGCCACACAAGCAGACAGGAAGGCAACTTTTCCAATGTTTTCCTCTAGAGCTTTCTTCTTTTTCTCATTAATCTCCAGTGTGATATTCGGCAAAGCCAACATCAGCACACGTCTCTTATGCTGTGGAAGCTCCTTCTCCATCCTCTCCTGCAGAACATTTAGATCATACTTTCCGAGCTCCCAGCCAGAGATCAGGAACACGACAGGATCCTCTATACCAATCTTCCTCAGCCCTAGACAGAATCAGGACAGGGCATGATATCATTATATCCTCATAACTGTTTTCGCATATAATAATTTTAAAGACATCTAAATCTCTTTGTTGCTCAAAACATTGTCATGAAAACTGAATAGCTAACCATTTACACAGTTCTCTCGGATGATCTCCAGAGTCTTTTTCTGGTCAAAGTTCTTCTTCCTCTTCTCAGCAGTAATGCAAAAGTCAATCTTGGAACGAACAAAATAAAACTTTTTCCCCATCTTCATAATCTCTGTGGCCAGCTGAGTGTGGCATTCTCTGAACCGATCTGAAGCAATGATGATGAAAAAATCATAGCGCTTAAACTGAACCAGTTTAAGGTACTCATCAGCTTTGAAGTTTGGTGTTCCAATGCCAGGAAGATCCCACACTTTCACATTTTTGTATTTTGGGTGAAGATAAACCTCAGGTACCATAGTGGTTTCTACTGGGCCAGTTTTAGCAGAACCCTCTTCTTCATCTCCTAAACCCCTGAATGCATTGACAAACGTGGATTTTCCAGAACCAGACTCTCCCGTCACACCAATGTTAAGTTCTACAAGATCCTGCTTTTTAAGGTATTCTTTTATCGTGGTTATCGCTGATGGGAGATCCTGAGAAGATATGGAATCTTTAATATCCTCTAAGTCCTCCTGGGTTATTACGCAATAATCTTCAAATGTAGCCATCTAAAAAAAGAAACATGTCAACTGTGTTATAAAAAGTAAAGTTATAAATAGGCCTTATAAATGCAAAAAGGAAGTAAAAAAAACACCTGCAATGAATATGATATTTGTAGTATGCCATATAAAGCCTACAAATAACCTAACAATAATAACAGAAAGTAATAAATATTTTTTATTTATATTTTTATTATAATGTCTAAGGTAATATGCATCTTCTCCCCACTACATGCCTGCAGTTAATTCTGAAAAGAGTCAGATCATGAAGGCTAAATTATGTCACATTTGAACTTAGATTTTTCATTATTATCTGAACAGTTTTAATGTTCCATGTTAACTGACCCATTTCAGCTGAAACTCCCATTTTAGCTGGAAGAAAGATCTCTTACTTTGTAACCATGAAACCTCACTTTTAGACGTTTCGTATGAATTTATAAATTATACATAAATTTTAGGTTTTGTAAAATGATTTACCCTATCCACTTTAACAAACCCCAATCATAGCAGTTTTTATGTCAGTTATTAAAGTGGCAATATTTTTAAAGGGGTGGTTGATTGCGATTTCACTTTTTTAACGTTAGTTAGTGTGTAATGTTGCTGTTTGATCATAAACAATATCTGCAAAGTTACGAAGCTGAAAGTTCAGTGCAAACGGAGATATCGTCTTTTAAAATTCTGGCAGTTTAATGCCTACAAAAACGGCTGGTAGGGACTACAACGAGTTACTTCCCGGGTCCGTTACGTCAAGAACCCAGAATTTTACATAAACCACACAATCAAGCCTATAAAAAAAAACAGTCAACCACCCCTTTAAGAGTTTGTAGTGATTGTGAAATCATAAGGACACTCCAGTTATCTGGTCCATTTATCTGCCTAATGCCCCGCTGTGCCAGATATCAACCTATTTCAAAATAAATGTTTTTTTTTTTTTATTGCTTAATGTACATAAGACAGGGAACAACCAACAATGCAAGACACTTCCATTGAGACAAACACAGAGTTTACATTAAAGAAGAAGAAAAAAATATATGGAGCAAGGATGAAAACAAAGATGTAGTCGATGTAGACATTATAAAGAAAAAAAATATATACTAAAATAATAAATAATTTGACAAAGAGAAGCATAACTTTTCAGATCTTCTATTATGTTTTTTGAAGCATTTGAAGCTCTGAAACATTTTAGCAAACTCAAATAAAAATATATTGAAGGAGGGTTTACTTTTTTCCATTTACAAGTATGGATATGATATTTACCCATCAACAAAACAAAATTGATGAATCAGAGAAGGATGAATTTAAATCACACTTAAAAAAGAGGACATCTTGTTGGGTTATAGGAGGAATTGTCTCCATTTTTACTGACAACCAGCTATGTATATCGAACCAAAATGTAGAAGAAGTCTCACAGTAAAAGAAAAGGTGATCAAGTGTTTCAGGAAATGAAGAACAGAAACCACAAGGATCCACCTCGAAATGAAATCGTTTTTGTATAAAGTCACTAACTGGGTAAATCCTAAACATAATTTTGTAATGAGTCTCCTTGACCTTTGGAGCAACTGGGTATGCCATATAACGGGTAAAAGTTTTGTCCTTTACTGAGGTTTCAACATCTCCCAGAAAATAACACTGATAATCACCAGTGATAATACGTTTAAGTTCTTTGTAAATAAGTTTGTTATTACACTTACTGTCTAAAAGGTCAACATTACATATTTTCAAAGAGGGAAGAGAAACTACAGGTCTAGATAAAAGATCAGAAAAACTGCTTTGGATTATTCTTAACAATCCAGTGGGTATAGCATTGCATACCTTATTATAACCTTTTATTGTAATTCTAACTCTGTATTTATTAATGAAATCATTATAAGATAAGAAAAAGCCATTATCATCTAATAAATCATGAATAAAAATAATGCCTTGGCTATACCAATCACTTTTAAACAGAGATTTCCTATTAATAATTACAGCCCTATTGTTCCAAAGAGTGGAGTTGTGAGGGGAAAAGTTGTGGGTAAATATCATTTTCCAAAAAAGCAGTACTTGTTTATGAAAATTAGATACCTTCAGAGGAATTTTGCAAGGGTCGAGATCACATCTCAACACAAATTCAAGGCCGCCAATATTTTT
>NW_015548343.1:810351-820342 GCF_001515605.1 Sinocyclocheilus anshuiensis
GCACCAAGAGCTTGTAACACTCCAAAGAGAAAGGAAAAATTGAAATCGCATCATATGACCCCTTTAATGTACATAACAAGACAGGGAACAACCAACAATGTAAGACACTTCCATTGAGACAAACACAGAGTTTACATTAAAGAAGTAGAAGAAAGAAAAAAAAACCATCAAAAATAAATAAACGGAGCAAGGATGAAAACAAAGATGTAGTCGATGTAGACATTATAAAGAAAAAAAATATATACTAAAATAATAAATAATTTGACAAAGAGAAGCATAACTTTTCAGATCTTCTATTATGTTTTTTGAAGCATTTGAAGCTCTGAAACATTTTAGCAAACTCAAATAAAAATATATTGAAGGAGGGTTTACTTTTTTCCATTTACAAGTATGGATATGATATTTACCCATCAACAAAACAAAATTGATGAATCAGAGAAGGATGAATTTAAATCACACTTAAAAAAGAGGACATCTTGTTGGGTTATAGGAGGAATTGTCTCCATTTTTACTGACAACCAACTATGTATATCGAACCAAAATTTAGAAGAAGCCTCACAGTAAAAGAAAAGGTGATCAAGTGTTTCAGGAAATGAAGAACAGAAACCACAAGGATCCACCTCGAAATGAAATCGTTTTTGTATAAAGTCACTAACTGGGTAAATCCTAAACATAATTTTGTAATGAGTCTCCTTTTCAAAAATAAATGTTTGCTAGTGCGATCCTTGAATTACATAATTTATTCTGACTAAAACCAGTGGACACATTATAATAAAACAGAAATCTTACCTTTCTTCGATCCACTAAGCTTTCCGAGCACGAGACACAGGAAGAATGAATAGACCAAGAGGAGGAGCACCGTAGCCTATTTCCTTCACAGATGTGAAATTCACTGCTGTACGAATATAAGTTTTAAGCACATTCGATAAAACTGAATTATAATTTCAAACTTTAATCGTTAGGCATTTTCAAAGTTAGATTTGTCTGCTAAAAGAAGAAAAAAAAAAAAGACAAATGCATCACACACGTCAGTATTTAAAGAGATTTGCTAAATGCATTTACAGTTGATAATCATTTGTATTCCGCCGGCTCACACCTAAGGTTTTATTTATGTCCATGTTGATAGTATGAAATATTGTTTCATAGAAGTTAATGGCTACCAAAAAATCAGATTATTGCAGTGTATAACCGGAAGAATAGGCTACTAGCATCAAGAGTACAAATGCATCGCAATGGAGTAGCCCGTATGTTTCTTACCAAATTTTTCTGAGCAATCCACACAGCAAGAATACCCCTACAGCATATGATCTGAAATTATATAAGGCGTGTAATTGCGCAAACGTTTCCTCTGGACGGAAAACGGAACCGAAAAGCAGAGCGAGCTCCACGGCTCCACCCAAGAAATGCGTTCACTTTCGCTGCCATTAATCACCATAGTGACGAGTTAAGAGGTACATAAATATTTACCATAGTTCTTTTAATTTTATACCTGATCATTGACAACATTTACTAATCAAGCGCAACCCCACTCATGAACACAATCAGGAACAGGAAGTACGCACTTATCTCTTAAAAACTTAAACCTTGTATTTTCACGACTTCCGCGATGCTTTTTCATGGCATTCCCTGTGGGTCTTTTCATATAGGTAATATCATGTATGTTTCTCAACTTATAGGCTATAATCAATCTCTGGCCTTGCCACTTCAAAGGGCCCTTCGGATTGAAGGATTTCGAAGGTTAACGCCTGTTAACAATTTTTGGTTCGGCAGTGGCTATTTGCACCAAGTGTAAATAGCGATAGAGGCTATTTACACTAAGTGCAAATAGCAGTATTTTTAAACAATATGCTATTTCCACTAAGTGCAGATAGCAATAGATTCTATTTAGGCCTACACTATGTTAAAATAGCAGGATTTCTGCTATTTATAGTACTTATTGCAAATAGTGGCAATTATCTGCACCTCAGTATTACAGTACATTATAAAACAGTATGCAATAATAACGTATTGAGTGTAAATTATAATTTTAATTAAAAATATTAAATGGATGCCACCTTATTCGGACAATAAAGCCCTCCCTACACCTACCCGATACTTTCATTTCAACTTTTTGATTATTTCCTTCATTTTTATTGAAAATAAATGCCTTTTCGATGTGATATGAGATTTGAAAAGATAGAAAAAAAAAGTTTGTCAAAAGGCGGATTTGAACCCAGGTCGATCGCGTCAAAAAGACTATGGTTGGTTCTGTACCATCTACGCCACTAAAGCTGATGACTGATAGGCGTCTTTGTAGTGTTGACTTTCTCCATCACACGTTTGTGGGTGGAGTTAGTGTAAATTGCCTCTTCCAACAAGGCAGGCTATTTGCACTTAGTGTAAATAAACACTCCGTTTTGGGCACCCAGAACGCTCCCTGTTGGTTAGCCAGGAAAGTTTTCTTAACGTAAATAGAACGTTCCCTTTTAGGTTAGGGGAACTTTCCGGGAACCTTCTTCCCAGAACGTTCTCCTAACACCGTGTCTACACCGGACGCGAGTGACAAAATACAATAGAACCTATTATGCTGTCTACACTGAATGCGGTGCGACAAATTCCCGACAGTAAACTGCTGCTGCGTTATATTTATGACGTACTAACACAAATTTCAAATGATTTTCAACGTTTGCTTTGTCGCGTCCAGTGTAGACAGACTTTAGCTGTTGCGGCACGGCGCGGTGCGACATGGCAACTGTCGCGTCCGGTGTAGACACGGTGTAACGTCTCCGGTTACTTACGTAACCTCGGTTCCCTGAAAGGAGGGAATGAGAGACTGCGTAGCTTACGCTTGGGGTTATCCCCCTCCTCCTAAAATACTGAAGCCTTATTGCATCACGCCGGTAAATCTTACCGGCCAATGATGCTCGAGTGCTCGAGCTAGGGACGGAGCCACCCACTAAATATATATGTCCAGCGTCATTGCCTCAGAATCTTTCGACTGTTCGAATAGGTACAAGACTCTGAGGATTACAACACAGCAGCGCGCACAGTGTCTCGTTCCCTCCTTTCAGGGAACCGAGGTTACGTACGTAACCGGAGACGTTCCCTATCAAGTTCGGTCTCTCGACACTGTGTAGCTTATGCTTGGGGAACGCGTACAATCCCGCTGTGTTGTATTCCACACACCTTGTGAGAAGAGTCTAATGAGCCAGACCCAATAGAGCCGAGCCCGTTAACTGCTTCATAGAACGCTCAGGGAAACCAACGCCCTCCAGCTCTAGTCGAGCGGGACTAAGCACAATAATAAAGCACAACACTACACATGGACTGGCCGCAGCGCTGCTGGAGCCACGTACATATACAGCATTTACCACTTGATACATAAGTAAAACAGCGCACCTACCGCGGTCGACAACAGCTTGAACGCATGTAGAGAGCCGCTGACTATATTTATCTATTATAGGCATGTCTTGGGTCTACCGGACCTAGTCGAAACCACTCTGATTGTCTGGGGGGGCGTGGCCAGGAGCAGGCAGCAGCCAACTGCCAAGCTGTAGATACATCACTGCACAGACAGAATGAGCGGTGCGAATGACGGAATCTCCAGGTTGTAAAATCTAGCAAAAGTGTCTTGTGAAGACCATCCTGCTGCCAGACAAATATCCTGAATCGACATACCTTTTTGCCCAACCCCACGACGAAGCCATTTTTCGTGTGGAGTGGGCGTGTACTCCCCACGGACAGGTCTCATTCTTAGAAGCATATGCCAATGCGATCGCTTCCACAATCCAATGTGACAGCCGCTGTTTTGACACTGGCAGTCCCTTGGTACGGCCACCGAAACATATAAACAGCTGTTCTGCCTGTCTGAAATGACTAGTCCTCTCCAGATAAACTCGCAGAGCATGGACTGGGCATAGCAGGTGTGTCGCTGACTCTGAATCCTGAGGAGCAAACGCCTGAAGCGTGATGACCTGCTCTCTAAATGACGTAGAAAGCACTTTAGGCACATACCCCCGTCTAGGCTGCAGTCTAGCCATACAGTCATCCTTACCGAACTCCATACACGCAGTGTTCGTAGACAGTGCATGTAAGTCGCCCACCCTCTTACCACATGCCAAAGCGAGCAAGAGCGCTGTCTTGAACGAGAGCACTTTCAACTCTGCCGAAAGCAGCGGCTCAAAGGGTGACTCAGAGAGTGAGCATCTGCCCTCCGCGCTGACCTGCCAAACATACAGGTTCCATAGCTCCGGCCTGGGGTGCCACACCGAGCCCTTTGCCTGAGATAAGAGATCTCTCCGTTACGGAATCGGCCATGGGGGAGCCGTTAGAAGCTCTACCAACTCCGGGAACCATGGCTGGTTGAGCCAATTCGGCGCAACCAGAAGCACCGTCCCCCTTTCCTCTCTGATTTTCTGCAGCACTAGCGGCATAATCTGCAATGGGTGAAAAGCATATTTGCGCTTCTTGGGCCAGTGACACGAAAGAGCATCCCCCTCCAGAGGCGCGTTCGTCAGCGAGAAGAACAGCTGGCAATGCACGTTCTCCTCTGAGGTAAACAAGTCGATCTCCGCCTCTCCGAACAGGATCCAAATCAGCTGAATGGTCTGCGGGTGCAGCCTCCATTCCCCGTGAACTGGACCACCCCTGGACAGCATGTCCCCGCCGCAGTTCTGACTGCCGGGAACATGAACTGCTCGAATCGACAGAAAGTTTCTGTCCGCCCAAAGGAGGAAACGTTCCGCCAGCCTTTGAAGTGAGCGTGAACGAATACCTCCCTGATGGTTGATATAGGATACCACTGTCATGTTGTCTGTCCGAACCAGGACATGTCGATCCTTTATCAGTGGAAGAAAGCCTTGCAAAGCTAAAAATACTGCCTTCAGCTCTAGACAGTTTATATGCCACTTTGCTTGCGCACTCATCCAAGTGCCATAAGCCAGTCTGCCATCGCAAAGGGCTAGCCAGCCCGTCAATGATGCATCCGTAGTAGGGTTGGGCCGATAGACGATGCCATCGTCCATCGCCGATGGTTGATAGACATAGACATACCCCCCCCATACCCCCGCAATCTGCCGCATCCCAATACCGTGTTCGGAAAGAAAATGACGTGTATACGGAACCCCTAAAGGGAATAAATACGAGATGGGAGGAAAATATATATTTCAATATTTTCTCTCGCAGTTATATGATTGGGTAATTATACTACATATATATTTCGGGCATCAGGGAGCCGCTATTATACCTGGCATTGAAACTGCTTTTGAATGCACAATCATTTTTTAGTTTCACTTTCACTTTCGAGATTCGTGATCGCATGTACTCTGTTTATACTATGGAGTGGCAGTACTTACCACACATTAGATGTTTGTCAGTGGTGCTGAGGATCTGCAAATCATTCGCCATCATCCTCAGTCATCTCTCCTTACTCTGTTTATGTGGTAAGTGAAATTTTATGTACTGTAATGTAACAAGCTACTGCTAGCAAGCTGCTAACCATGTCCCTTTAGTGGCTCCGTAGAACGCTTTATTCGTTTTCTGTGCCTTTCCGAATACAGATTCACTATTCGGGCACATCCTTAATCTTGTCATATGTGCTGAATATTACATGAACTTTCATTAGAGGTATGTAACACCATATCTCTGCATTTTATCTCACAGGGTCCCTCAGGGCCACCTGGGAGCCAAGGACCTCCTGGACAGCCAGGAGCACCAGTATGTATGAGTGTGGTGTGCGTGAGGGTGATGTTGCTTACAATTCTGTGTGTGTTCATAGTCCAGCACTCATGTCTCTTTCAGGGTCTGGATGGAGAGCCAGTGAGCGTGAACGAATACCTCCCTGATGGTTGATATAGGATACCACTGTCATGTTGTCTGTCCGAACCAGGACATGTCGATCCTTTATCAGTGGAAGAAAGCCTTGCAAAGCTAAAAATACTGCCTTCAGCTCTAGACAGTTTATATGCCACTTCGCTTGCACACGCTTGCACTAAGTGCCATAAGCCAGTCTGCCATCGCAAAGGGCTAGCCAGCCCGTCAATGATGCATCCGTAGTAGGGTTGGGCCGATAGACGATGCCATCGTCCATCGCCGATGGTTGATAGACATAGACATACCCCCCCCATACCCCCGCAATCTGCCGCATCCCAATACCGTGTTCGGAAAGAAAATGACGTGTATACGGAACCCCTACATTTTTTAGTTTCACTTTCACTTTCGAGATTCGTGATCGCATGTACTCTGTTTATACTATGGAGTGGCAGTACTTACCACACATTAGATGTTTGTCAGTGGTGCTGAGGATCTGCAAATCATTCGCCATCATCCATAGATCAGTGGTTCTATAGTATTTTGTCGCTCCGTGCCGCTCGCATCCAGTGTAGACACGGTGTTAGGAATCGTTATTTGTTTTCCGTGCCTTATAAGGATTCACGCTTCGGGCACACTCCCTAACTCCCCCCCATCCGAGCCATACAGTCATCCTTGCATCCGCGAGTCACCAAGACACGCAACTGACCGTTCTTCCACGCGTTGCTTGGCAACCGGGATTTCAGCCATAGCTGAAGTGGTCTCATATGCAGAAGTTGCATATGAGTTGACACACCACAGCTGCTGCTGCCATATGCCTTAACAGTCTCTGAAAGCATTTCAGAATCACCACTCTCCCCGGTGAGAGCGCTGATCAAAGACTGCATTCGCTATTGAGAGAGAGGCGCTCTCATCGATAGCGAGTCCAAATCCATTCCTAAGAATGTGATAGTCTGCGTGGGGCGAAGCTTGCTCTTCTGCACATTGATCGTCAGTCCTAGATGCTTCCGATGTTCTAGAAGCTGACATTTGTGGTTTTCCAGTGTATCCCGCGACTGGGCTATAACAAGCCAGTCATCCAGATAATTCAGGATGCGAATTCCACTCTGCCTGAGAGGGGAAAGCGCTGCATTGATACACTTCATAAAAGTCCTCGGGGCCAACGCCAAGCCGAACGGGAGAACTTTGAATTGATAAGCTCTGTCCTCGAACGCGTATCTTAGAAAGCGCCTGTGACGAGGGGCTATTTGGATGTGAAAATAGGCATATTTTAAGTCCACCGAGATAAACCAGTCCCCGGGCTGAATGTGCGCGAGGATCTGTTTTACTGTTATCATCTTGAGCGCTTTGCAAGTGCGCGGTTCAGCAGTCTCAAATCCAGAATACGGCGAAGACCCCCGTCCTTTTTGGGGACCAGGAAGTAGCGACTGTAAAGGCCACACTCCTAATCTCCGGGGGAATCTCTTCCATTGCCTGTTTCGCAAGGAGAGAACGAATTTCAGCTCGCAAAACCGGTGCATTCCTGTCATGCACATCTGACATCTTCACACCGCTGAAGCGGGGTGGTCTGCGTGCAAACTGAAGCGTATACCCACTCGAGGCTCAGCACCTATTCTGACACTCCTGGAACGCACGCCACGCGTCCAAATAGTGAGAAAGGGGTTGGAGCGCCCCGTGACACGTCAGGGACGGCCCGTCGTCTGATGACGGGGAGCCGCCCACCACCTAAGGGGCATCGACACATCGTAGATGTCTTCTGCACTGGCTGGACCCCCGGCATGAGCTGGGGAGTCACTCGTGCTTAGACTGAGAGAGCATGCGGGGCCTACACCCTGCAGAGCGCCATTCAAAAACGGGACTCCGCTTATAACGCGCGATTGGGAACAACTGTGAGGGGAAAAAGAGCTCTTTTGCTGAACAGTGTTTGTTTTGTGCTTTTTTCTTTTTTGTGCAAACTTTATTGACAACAAACATTTCCCCCTGTCGAACAACTGTTCTGGGAATGTTCTGTTTTGGTTATAAAAATAAAACCTAAAAATAACCTGTAGGGAACGTTCTGGGAAGGTTCTCTCTAGGTTATAAAAATAAAACCTAAAAATAACCTGCAGGGAATGTATGAAATTCTGCGAAAACGGCAGATTGCTTTGCTGCAGTAACAAATGCACATGTACAGCTGTTCACCGTAATGGATTAAATGATGGTGAACTGTAGTGAATGGATGTTAACTGTAGGGAGCTCCAAAGTCGCAAAAATACACAAAACTACATTTGCTTTAAATTTAACTTGAAATATCCCCTACATAATTTACACCTTTTTAGTTTTATTTATCTATCTATCTATCTATCTATCTTGGACTCATATGCAACGTAACCATTACAAGTATTGCTTCATATTTCCTCCACTGGCATTAAATCAAAATTATACCAAGAACCATAACATATTAAGACAAGATACAACACTCACCCCAATGTGATATGTTTTATATATAATATCATGCAGTCTAAATGCACTAAGACGGGTCTGGTTCTGTTTGTGCTCGAGAATGAACAGATGCAAAATCTCCAACTCACACTGTCAAAGAGTGCCACGTGTAGAGACAGCCAGTATGCAGTGGAAAGATAATCTATGTAGATTTGTGTATCATAGCCTAAGTATAGCAGTAGCATCTGAGGCCATGCATGATGTTGCTTTACTGGTCGAAGGGGAAACTAAATTAGATAGGAGAAAGGGTCAAATCAAACACTTCTTTATATAATATCCAGTGTACAGTTATTTTGTTGAAAAAAAAATAAAAAATAAAAAATAAACATAAGAACAAAATGAAAGAAATGCAAGATCGTGTTTATTGACCTAACAGATATTTGGAACACAGTGACTTATTTTGCCAAACTTAAGTATTACTTTTCCCCCCAAATTTAGGATGCTTTGAATAAAGCTGCTGATTAAATACAATTAAACAGAATACATCAAAAAGCGAAATCCACCCATACTTTCACTTTCAATTACGTTGAGACAGTCAGAAATTCTTGTCACAGGCAACAGGCTTGTAAATAGGCCTATATACCCATAGTCAATTTGTTCATATCCGCGCAAAAACAACTTAACCGGGAGCGACTCAACGCGACACAATCTGTCACAAATCAAAGCACATACCTTTTACATTCAAGACTTTCGTAATGCTTTTTAAGAAGGTCTCCTTATTATAGCATTAACATAAGGGATTTGTCGTATAATATCAATGTTTCTCAACTTTCACTGTTAATCTTCGCGTCCATTTTACTCATTAATATGCATGAGGAGCGGTCCAATTATAATGTAGTAACCTTTCATGGTTATGGGCATCTACATGATTACATTCTAAATATAGGCTAATCTGTTCGACCTTTACTGGCTGAATGAAAATCCTGTGTGTCTTCTTAATAATCTATGTTTTGACGTATACAGATATTGCTGTAGAGATATTCAGGTTTCAGAGGTAACATTTTCACCATATTTGAGAGCGGAAAGCACAATTGCTAGTCATTTGTTACGAAATATTTAGAAAGATTCTAAATAAATAAATAAAAAGTGCATTTCATTTTCTACACTGTTACAGTTATAGATACATAGTTTCCCTATACAGCTTTTAAATATGTAAATCAAAGTGTAAATGGCGACGCATTGCTTGAATATGCCTAAACTTTCCACCAGAGGTCTCTGTCGCATTACTTATTTTCTGTGACCTCCTATCTAAACGGTCTCGAACACTTCAGACCTCTTTTGCATTTTGCATTGACGTATTAGTAGGCTCAGGTGGTGTCGCATTTACAGCAATGATGACACAATGACCTTTACTGAAAAGTTTCTGTTAAATGGGGAGTCTGACATTAAATTAGTATGAGGGAGGAGAAATGGGGTCATAACCCGCGACTACCTCTTTGAAAGATAATTGTGAAACAGATGTGACTGTTTTATGCCAAGATAAAGATCATAGTGAGATCTGGATCTATTCGCACAGCAAAGGCCTGTTTGCCGTCTGCTTTATATGCACTGGCCTCAGGAGATAATGTACAGTGCATCCGGAAAGTATTCACAGCACTTACTTTTTCCACATTTTGTTACGTTACAACCTTATTCCAAAATGGATTAGATTCATTATTTTCCTCAAAATTCTACAAACAATACCCCATAATGACAACGTGAAAGTTTGTTTGAAATCTTCGCA
>NW_015548343.1:820460-839593 GCF_001515605.1 Sinocyclocheilus anshuiensis
CCCCCTAAAAATTTTGCGATTAGCTCCATAAACTGTACACGAATTCGTGATCGCCTCAGTCCCCATTAAATTTCATCTGAAAATGGCGGCAGACTTCGGCTCCTCCCCGTCTTTCAGCGCATTCTTCATTCCGCAGAGGCGCAGAGTGAGAAACAGAGGACATGGTGTGTGTTTATCGATAGATTGTTATAATATCTGCATCTGTGCAGTTCTTTGTCATAAAGACAGTTTACAAAATATCATGGGGGACCAATCGGTTTTCCATCTCCTGTAAAGTTTTCTCTGCGTTCACCCCTCATCACACCACAGCTGTTTTCTCCAGCGAAAATGAAGCCCTTAACACATAGGCTATATAAACACATACTATATATAAAACGATCATGTTGCCATTTTTATTTGAAAATTGTACTTTTCTCATCACACCACAGCTGTTTTCTCCAGCGAAAATGAATCCCTTAACACATAGGCTATATAAACACTATATATAAAACGATCATGTTGCCATTTTTATTTGAAAATTGTACTTTTCATGTAAAACATATTAATTACAGTGCATATGGCAAATAGTTTTGCATACTTGAGCTAATGAAAGAGGGTTGTACTAGAAATGCAAACAGTAAAATTTTGTTTGTACAGCAAACAGGCCTTTGCTCAATACTTTGTTGAAGCATTGGAACCAATTACAGCCTCAAGTCTTAGAGTATGATGCTACAAGCTTGGCACACCTATTTTTGGGCAGTTTCTCACATTCTTCTTTGCAGGACCTCTCAAGCTCCATCAGGTTGGATGGGGAGCGTCGGTGCACAACCATTTTCAGATCTCTCCAGAGAGGTTTAACAGCCATTTTCAGATCTCTCCAGAGATGTTCAATCGGGTTCAAGTTCTGGCTGGGCCACTGAAGGACATTGACAGTTGTCCCATAGCCACTCCTTTGTTATCTTGGCTGTGTGCTTAGGGTCGTTGTCCTGTTGGAAGATGAACCTTCGCCCCAGTCTGAGGTCCAGAGCGCTCTGGAGCAAGTATGTCTCTGTACATTGCTGCATTCATCTTTCCCTCGATCCTGACTAGTCTCCCAATTCCTGCTAATTTTTAACCCAAAAGTTGGGTTAGTCCATATTTGACCCAAAGTTGGGTTGAAACAACCCATCATTTTTTAGAGTGTACATTGCTGCATTCATCTTTCCCTCGATCCTTACTAGTCTCCCAGTTCCTGCCGCTGAAAAACATCCCCACAGCATGATGCTGCCATCACCATGCTTCACTGTAGGGATGGTATTGGCCAGGTGATGAGCAGTGCCTGGTTTCCTCCAGACATGATGCTTGCCATTCAGGCCAAAGAGTTCAATCATGGTTTCATCAGACCAGAGAATTTTGTTTCTCATGGTCTGAGAGTTCAGGTGCCTTTTGGCAAACGCCAGGAGGGCCGTCATGTGTCTTTTACTGAGGAGTGGCTTCTGTCTGGCCACTCTACCATACGGGTCTGATTGGTGGAGTGCTGCAGAGATGGTTGTTCTTCTGGAAGGTTCTCCTCTCTCCACAGAGAAACACTGGAGCTCTGTCAGAGTGACTATTGGTCACCTCCCTGACAAAGGCCCTTCTCCCCCGATCACTCAGTTTGGCCGGGCGGCCCGCTCGAGTCCTGGTGGAAACTTCTTCCATTTACGGATGATGGAGGCCACTGTGCTCATTGGGACCTTCAATGCTGCAGAAATTTTTCTGTACCCTTCCCCAGATCTGTGCCTCGATACAATCCTA
This sequence comes from Sinocyclocheilus anshuiensis, assembly GCF_001515605.1. Taxonomy (NCBI): domain Eukaryota; kingdom Metazoa; phylum Chordata; class Actinopteri; order Cypriniformes; family Cyprinidae; genus Sinocyclocheilus; species Sinocyclocheilus anshuiensis. Next base: position 822,216 of record NW_015548343.1, read on the forward strand.
TCTCGGAGGTCTACAGACAATTCCTTGGACTTCATGGCTTGGTTTGTGCTCTGACATGCACTGTTAACTGTGGGACCTTATATAGACAGGTGTGTGCCTTTCCAAATCATGTCCAATCAACTTAATTTACCACAGGTGGACTCCAATCAAGTTGTAGAAACATCTCAAGGATGATCAGTGGAAACAGGATGCACCTGAGCTCAATTTTGAGTGTCATGGCAAAGGCTGTGAATACTTATGTACAAGTGAATGTAAAGAAATTTTTTTTTTTTGTTTTTTATTTTTAATAAATTTGCAAAGATTTCAAACAAACATCTTTCACGTTGTCATTATGGGGTATTGTTTGTAGAATTTTGAGGAAAAATAATGAATTTAATCCATTTTGGAATAAGGCTGTAACATAACCAAAATGTGGAAAAAGTGAAGCGCTGTGAATACTTTCCGGATGCACTGTACAAGCTAAAGAAACCAAATTACGTAAAAGGTTTCTATTAAAAAGAGGCCTGACCAGGTGTATAGGCAATACCCCAGATTACACTAAAATATACGGTTAAATGGCTGTGTGAATGAAAAGTACAGTATGACACCTATTAAAACACTGTGACATCCAGTTCATTTTGCTTTTAACATCTAGATAACTAGTTTCCTGAAGGATATTTATGTTTGTTTAACTAATACAGACAAACACATTTTTATCTCGGTCGTCTTACCTTTCAGGAAGGAGGTTTTTAATGCTTTTAATGCTAACTTAATTCCAACCTCCAGGACTGCTGTTGATATAGTGTGATGGATTTCACTTCAGATGATGGTAAGAACAAGGAGTGAAACAGGGAATTTATAATCAAGTGTAGCTTCGTCAGCATAGTCCTTATCTGTTTACTGAACCTCTGTCCTGCCTTTATTTTCAACCCCCCCAGTTGAGATTAGCTAGCATGTGTGATTGTTTCATTGTATCGACTGTTATGAGTTTTATTTTGAAACCTATAGCTTTTGTTTAGGGAGTGTTAAGGGATTGTTGGGGATAGATATCTCACTAAAACAACTTTGAAAGCTCTCTCTTACTTATGCAAGCACACGCATGCATTTGTACACTGTGCTCCGAGAAAGACACGTCTAGCTCTTTAGAATGTTCTGTCCTGCCTCAGCACTATTTTCCAGCTACGTGTGCTGCGTGACACACGTAACATCAGGACATCTTATTTATCTCAGAAAGATCAGTTACATTTGCTGGAGCAGCTGCAATAAACCTACCAATACAAATGCACATGTTACCGGTCTCAAACAGGGAAGGATGAGAGCAAGTAACTGTAGGAAATGATGAGACACAGATTAGAATCTGCAGCGTTCTGGCACTTTCTTTAATGGCTTTTCCCCTTTTCTTACTTTTTTCTCTTCTTGCAAATAACAAGCAAGTATAACACTTTTGAAATCATAACTTTTAACAATGTTCCTTACAGATCATGCTTCCTGGACAATTAAATTCATGGAATCATGTAAGTTTGGACTGCATTTAAATGACTTTGTCTGTAAATCGGCTGACCTAGAATGTCATAAGTCAGTATTTCTTTTGGCTTTGCTTGTCTGTTTGATCTTCTTACAGTTTCTTGTTCCTCTTCATCAACACTCACATTGTTAATTTTGCTTTACCAATTAGTGAGAATCAACAGTCTTAATTGATGCAGGTATACGTGATGTTTTTAACCCTTACAAGTGTACATTTTTAGAGAAAACCACCATTTTATGTTTCAACTTTTCCACACAACCGAAATGAAGTGACTACACTCAATATTGCACATTGTCCAGCTCCATCTGGGAAATCTATCAAGATTACACAAGGAATATAGCAAGATTGTTTCATATCTCTTACTTGCACTTCACATTTTTAACAGTATCATGAATTTTAAACTCTATTTACTCAACTAGAAACTGCATCGACTGAATCGCAAATAAACAAATCTTTTTAAAACTCGACAATGACTTTTACTGTACAAACATCATCTCTGAACCTTTATGAACCTCTTAAGTTTCAATATTGATAGATATTGGTCTATAAAACCCATTTTACATACCTGTAGGAAATGATGAGATAGACGTCTTTTCTTTACTGGTACATTTGGAGTGTGGTCTTCAATGGGTGAGTCGTTCACTGGTAGTAAAAGGTTTCTGTGTAATACTTGAATCATCTTTTTACCCGTTTCAGGCTGAATCCGATACACAGGCCCATCTTTGATTCTCTCCACTACTCTGTGCACTGTTTTTTCCCAGTATGGACGAAGCTTCCCTGGACCCCCTCTCTCAGATAGATTTCGTACTAGGACCCGATCACCTGGCTGGAGAGGTACTCCTTTCACCTTCCTGTCATAGTGCTTCTTTCCTTTCGCAGATGATTTTTGGCTATTTTCAGATGCAATTTTATAAGCTTCTTGCATTCTGGTTGCCCATTTCTGTGCAAACATCACATGATTTTGCGTCTCTTTTTCTGGTTTTAGGTTAAACATCAGGTCAATTGGCAACCTGGGAGGTCTTCCATACAGCAGAAAGAACGGTGCGTATCCAGTGGCTTCGTGTCTGGTATAATTATACACATGAACCAGATGTGGAAGGTGTTCTTTCCAGTCAGCCCTTTTCTCTTCCTCCAGAGTGCGAAGCATCTGCAACAAGGTACGGTTTAGTCTTTCAACTGGATTACCCTGTGGGTGGTAAGGAGTAGTCCTTGAATGAGAGATCCCTGCCAGCTGTTGCAGTGTCTGGAACAGGTTATTTTCAAATTCCCGTCCTTGATCGTGATGTAGTCTCTCTGGATATCCGAAGCGTGGTATAAAATCCTGAAAGATCTTCTCTGCTGCCGTTTTCCCTGGTTTATTCTTGGTTGGGTATGCTTGCGCAAAGCGTGTAAAATGATCCACAAGAACGAGTATGTATTCGTACCCTCCTTTGCTTTGCTCCAAGTGTAGATAATCAATTGAGACCAATTCAAAGGGTGAGCTGGTGGTAATCGAACCCATAGGTGCTCTCTCAGGAACATTCGGACGCTTCTGTTTGATACAGTTGCACTTTCTGATAACATATTCTTCGATTTCGTTCTGCATAAAGGGCCAATAAAATCGACCACGTGCTAAATGTGTGACTTTGTCAGCGCCGATGTGACCCATGCTGTCGTGGAGGTTCGTCAAGACCAATGACTTCAGCTTTTCAGGTAGGACTAGCTGTTTCCGGTTACCAGAGTGTCGATACAGAATTCCTTCCTCCACTATTAGCTTGTTCCACTCCTGTACCAGACGCCTGGTTCCTCTGGTCATGGACTTCTTTTCTTTGTTGTTTGGGGTCCAATTGCTTTCCTTAAGCTTGATCACCTCCTTAATACTATCATCCTCCTGTTGCGAAGCTCTGACATCCTTCTGAGCCATTAGGAATACCATCTGCCCTTTCAACATTTCCTTTTCCACATCCCTTGCGGAGCAAAGAGTCAGTGAGGCCACCCACGGTACCACTTCTTCAACAACAGCCTTGCTTCCTTGCCACATTGCTGACACAACCTCGGATGGCACAGCTTCAGTGTAATCGCTCAGGTGGTCTGTGAGGTTCAGAGGATATCTGAAAGTGTATCTGCGTCTGCGTTTTGTTTACCTGGTCTGTACTTAATATCAAAGTGGAAATCGGACAACTCGCCGACCCAGCGATGACCTACAGCATTTAATCTGGCAGTACTCAATACATAAGTCAATGGATTGTTGTCCGTGTACACCGTAAATGTTGGAGCATAGTACAAATAATCTCTGAATTTGTCACAGATCGCCCACTTGAGAACTAGAAACTCAAGTTTACCAGAATGTAAATGGTAATTGCGCTCTGCGGAAGTCAATGTTCTTGAGCCAAACCCAATAAGACGAAGTTTACCTGCTTGTCGCTGGTAAAGTACAGCACCTAAACCCTCATTTGATGCATCGGTGTGCAATATGAAAGGCAAATCAAAATCAGGGTATGCCAGGATTGGAGGACTGGTAAGCATCTCAATTAATTTTGACAGAACAGCTCGATGTTTAGATGTCCACTGAACAGGGGTTCTTGATGGCAATTGTGCTTTGGTCCCCTTTCTCGTCTTCTGTTTACCTTGGCTGGTCTTTGCTACTTTCAGAACAGTCTCTTCCTTGGGGTTCTGCAGGAGCTCATACAGCGGCTTTGCCAGCCTTGAGAAATCCTGGATGAAGGATCTATAGTAACTTAGAAACCCTAATAGAGTTCTAACTTCCCCCACTGTTTTTGGTTCTTTCTTTTTCAGTTGCAGTACAGCCTCAAGGTCCTTTGGGTCAATCTCAATGCCTTCTCCTGACACCATCCTACCAAGGTATCTGATCTGCTTTTTGAAAAGTTCACATTTCTTCGGTCGGAGTTTGATGCCATACTCTCGCATTCTGCAAAGCACTTGCCTAAGGTCATCGACATGCTCATGAAAGGTTTTTGAGTAGCAAAGCACATCATCCAGGTATGGAGAACAACATTTGTCTCTGATACCCTCTAGAACACCCTCCATGCACCTCTGGAAGGCTGCTGGAGCATTTGTCAACCCAAAAGGGATACGCTTCCACTCATAGAGCCCCCAGGGGGTGCTAAAAGCAGTCATGTGTCTTGACTCCTCATCCACAAATCCTTGATGATAAGCACTACCTTGGTCGAGGATGGAGAACCATGTAAATCCTCCAAGGCTGTCCAGCAAATCTTGTATCCTCGGAAGTGGATGTCTATCTGGAATAGTCTTCCGGTTCAACTCTCGAAAGTCGACGCATACCCGTAAGCTGCTGTCCTTCTTCCGGACACAGACAACTGGTGATGAATACGCTGAAGAGGATTTCTTTATCCAGCCATAGTCAAGGAGGTTTTGGACATGCTCTTTAACTTCCTTGAATAGGGGTTTTGGAATTGAATTGTAGCATTTCTGAACTGGAGTGTTGTCTTTCAGATTTATTTTCAATTTCAGATTTAAACTGCTGTGGAGTTTCTTTATCTTGCTGCTTAGCAGTGCTGAGCTCCTGAAACAGTTCAGTGCTACTTCGTTCTCTAATATGTGACTTCAAGAACCGTTTCAGTTCTGCAACGGTGAGATCATCTTTGTTGGTCAACATGTCTTTAAAGTTACCTGGTTTGATCATTCTTAACACGATTTCACGATTTATGATTTCAGATTCAGAGAATTTTTCTTTCAAACCCTCATCAATTTGTTTGCATACATTGTAACTCATGTCTGAACCAAAATCTGAAATTACACCACCATGCATTTTGAATTCTCTGCGGGGCAATAATGCAGCAACATCAGTCAGTTTAACCAACCCAGAAACTTGTTCTGTTACTGATGACCCACCACTAACATCTTTGTCGTTGTTTGCAGTGTCCATGTCCGATTTACTTCCCTCGCTGGATTTAAGTTCATCAATCTTGTCTCTGATGGTAAGCAAACAAGACATACCTTCATCTTTTAGCTTTTTCAGCTGATCGCTTTTCATGTAGTCCACGATGAATTCAAAGAGTTCAGGTTCATTGGTACCAGTCACTCCTGGAACCTCTGTGTCTCTTTCATCTTCCAGTGACAAAGCGAGTCTATACAACTGTTCTTCACTGAGCAGATGAAGCTGTCTTTGGATATCCCATAGCAAAACACGAAGAGGAGCTGAAGACGCCATCTCGCCTGGAACCCTGAAGACTTGCACTCACAAGGTGGACGAAACTCACAGCATTCCTTGTAGCTCAATCCAGAGGGTCACACTGGTCTCCGCCGTCATCAGTCGCCACATTGATACCAAGATCCTGATCCCGGAACGAGCCCCTTTTTAAAACTCGACAATGACTTTTACCGTACAAACATCATCTCTGAACCTTTATGAACCTCTTACGTTTCAGTATTGATAGATATTGGTCTATAAAACCCATTTTACATACCTGTAGGAAATGATGAGATAGACACAGATTAGAATCTGCAGCGTTCTGGCACTTTCTTTAATGGCTTTGCCCTTTGGCCAGAACGTAAAATCCTCATCACTCTTGTGTAATGCGCCACCTACAGGCATTTTACAGAAGACACTTAAACTCATGTAACATTAGAACACATTTTTAAAGAGTCTCTTAAAAAATAATCTGAAGAAAAAGAGGGAAAAAAGTATTTTGGGGTTCCCATTATTACTCAGGACTTTTATTTTTCCAGTCTGTCACACACACAATGTATTTGCAGGTGGATAATAATAGTTTGAATATAATACACATACACACACACGCACACTTTTATTATTATTAGCAGTAGTTGTATTATTATACACCCAACCCAACCAAATAATAATAATAATAATAATAATAATAATAATAAACATTTAACAAAAGAACAATATTTTACTACTACTTCTGGCCTAATACAACTACAACTAATTAATTATTATTATTATTACTACTATTACTACTATTGTAATTATGATAATAAATAGAATGTCTTTATGATAGTTATTTATGCATTCATACCGTTATTTGTCCTTTTATTTGTATTATTGCAATGTTTTAGACCAAGCAAGAATACTTGCTTTTTTTTAGTCACAACTTTACTTGTGTTTAAATGTCTCCCTGATAATATTGCAGAAATCATGTAGTGTGTTTTCTATCCACTGTTTAGTATCAGAACTAGCGATTCGTGATTGAATCACTAATCGGTCGAATGGGCTTGCAAAAAAGGTTTGAAATTATTTGCGGTTCAGTCTGATTCATTTTGATATAGCTAGTTCATTCACGCACTGAATCGTTTGCAGCGGTTTCTCACACCCTACGGATAATTATTATATGACAGAAAAAAAAAATTTCGCTGAAAGAGGCGATATTTACCTGTAGGCCTAATTCGTTGTATGAAACAAATTTATCGTGTGTCAGCGATGAAGCCGCTCTACGCTCTCGAGTAGACTACTGCAAGTAAAGACTATTTATATCCATATCCAAAACAGTATACAGTATATATATATAAAAAAGAGAGTATCAAAATATGGGGACTTTTTTTTTTTTTTTTGATGTGGAGCTATGCCCCCAGTATTGAATGAAAGGCTACAAACGCTGGTTCTGACTGGAGACAGAACACTTTTGACTCATAGTATTGCTTATACGACCTCTCAAGACGAGCAAGATTGTGAAAACATTTATTGTCACTGAAATACTGTAAGGCTAAAAGCATTTCTGCATTTGACCATAGAGAGGCGCTATTGCGGTCCATACTGAAATGTCTGTTGTAAAAATCCTGATAAACCAATCACAAGACTTAATTTATAGGTTTGTAGCATTCTTTTTTATTATTATTATTAAAATGCATTGTAAGTCATATACGTCTTATATAACTTTGTGTTGTTGATGTGTGCTCATTGAATGACGTGGCATACAGGATGTGTCAGAGTTGGTCAGCACACCAGGCCAAGGGATCAGGCACAACAAGAGCTGGTGGTGGAGAACAAGGAAATAACAGGCGATAACCTTCTATCCTGTGCTTATGTGAATGACGTGAGAGAGTTCATGCAAAGTCACACTTATTCACTTGCCGGAACGGGAACGGGAAACCTCCTGTGTGAAATCACCAGCTGAAGAGTTTCTGGACGTATGACATTTGTTTGTCGCAGATATGTACAAATCAGACATCTAGGTAACACAATCTATAAACAAATTTTCTCAAACTAGAGATTTACTCGATGAATGGACAGAATGTGATATTTGCCCATAGTCTCAGTTGTTGGTTAAAATACAGTCCTATTGTATTTTTTGGTGAATTTATGGGAAGTGATTTTCTTCTCAAACCTTCTGATTGTTGCTGTTTAGCAAGTGCATGCATCAACTGTTTACTTTTTATAATTTTTAATAATAAATATAATCATGTGTAATATTTATTATAAGTATTATTATTATTTATTGGTTGGAGAAAAATCCTGAATGTACACACTTGGTCCGTCTATAATTGCATCTAATGAATGATTTAATTTTAGTAATAATATTAAAAATAATCATCCATCCATTTGCCAAATCACTTGTCCTACATAGGATGCTGGAGACTATCGCAGCGTCTCTGGCAAACAAACAAATAAATAAAATGTATATATGATTTATAAATAAAAATATTCATCATGACATTTCTAGGCGTATCTTGATGATCCAAAAATGAAATATGGTTACATAGTTTATGAGAAGTTATTTATGTCCTATGATAAATATGATTACTTGGCTTGGATTAAATGTATAAAATAACAGCCAGAACTCCAACAAAGCCTGCCATAAATCCTCATTGTGAAACTTCAAAGATGGATAATATGTCACCAGCGAAAAATTTGTCTTGGAGACCGTAATACATGGAGGAATTTCCTTTTGGGTGAAAATTAAAGTCCTGAACTGATTATTGCACAAGTCTTTCTTTTTTATGGCATCTTTTTCAGCAGTGTTGTGAAATGACTTGCAGGTGCAAGAGAAAGTGCATTGTGTTATTTTACAGTCCTGTCAGAAAAGCAGTGATGGTGCTCTTGTGTTTCTTAGTACTCTATTCTTAAAGGCCCAGTTTAGCCATATGGCAGGCAGGGTGATGCAGTGTCTCCCTTTCACAAGCCAAGTCAAACACTGGCCTCGGCCGTTTAGCTCTCCATTTCTGCGGGCCTCGCACCCCGAGCACGAGAACAACGTGGGTTTGAAGCCTCCTGAGTTTCTCTTTGCCAGACACCAACAGGAATGAGAAGAATTTCAAGTTATTAGAGAGAGAAAGATCATGTTCTGTGGATTAGTGGAATGGCTAAAAATACGTTGATCTCCTAACGGACTCCAAGTAGTCTTGTATCTGGGAGGAAACACTGTACTCCGCACATTTTTAAGCCCATAAACTTTAGTGGAGGGGGAAGAATTTTGGAGAGAGATCAGTCTGGAGCTGGGTGGCCAGAAAGCAGATAGAAACCTCTTTGTGTGTCAGCACACAGTGATATGGGATCTTAAGATGCAGAACAGTTAGTGTTACTCACTAACTTGCATCCAAGTCCTTCTGACTACTAATGTCTAATTAAAACCTGAACAAAGAGATTATATTAGGCCCTTAAATTCGTCTGATTAAAGGCAGTGGTGCATGCTTGCATTACCTTTTGATTGTAGGCAGCACCGAATCTTTACAGCTAATCACCTTTCTGCTTAAGTTTAGTGGTGCATAATTAAAGGGTGCGTTCAAATCACTTTGGTCTGAACAAGATGTACCTTTTCTATGAAAAACACAGCAATATTTTTCTCTACTTCTACAAAATGATAAATAAACAATGCACTTTAGGTGTGTTTTTGCTTTTTTGTTTTTATTCAATTTTTGAAGGACTGAATCTTTATATATTCTAGCGTAACATGCAACTCAGCTAGTTTAAAATAAAACATAATCATTTCATTAATTTCAACAAATTTACCATCAATACAGACACTGCATCCATTGCGGCTGCCATATTTTCTCACTGACATGCTCCCAACTCGGAAACTCAGGGCTAAAAGAAATAGTTGGTTTAAAGGGATAGTTCACCCAAAAATGGAAATGACCCCATGATTTACTCACCCAAGACATCCTAAGTGTATATGACTTTCTTCTTTCTGACGAATCCATTCTGAGTAATATTTAAAAATGTCCTGGCTCTTCCAAGCTTTATAATGGCAGTGAATGGGTGTTATTTTTCAATAGTCCAAAAGAAGTCCAATAAAGCGCATCCATCCATCATAAAAAGTGCTCCACACGGCTCCGGGGGGTTAATAAAGGCCCCCTGAAGTAAATTGATGCATTTTTGTAAGAAAAATATCCATATTTAAAACTTTATAAACTGTAATCTCTAGCTTCCCATAACTGTCGAACATGCAGATGACGTAGAACGTAGGCATAGCGTAAGGGCAGGGGTATTTTTTTAATATAACTCCAATTGGATTCGTCTGAAAGAAGAAAGACATACACACCTAGGATGCCTTGAGGGTGAGTAAATCATGGGGTAATTTTCATTTTTGATTATTTGGACGTTTTGCTGAACATTGTAGTTGGTGGAGCAGCGGCGCTGTTAAAGCACTTTAAGACGCACAAGTGTCTGAAGCGAGCCGGCGCGCTCGTCAAGCTTCGACAGTGCGGCTTTAGAACGGCGCTGCCTAGCATCAATCTGGCGAATCTCCACTCTCTACCCAACAAAATGGACGAACTTCTCCTGCTCTCCCGAATGAATAAGGCTTTTTCAAACGCTGCTGCGCCTGCTCTGTGTTTCATGGAAACCTGGTTGAATGAAGCCATTCCGGACAGCGCATTACATCTGCCGGGCTTCCAGCTGTTCAGAGTGGACCATGACACAGAATCAGTGGGGAAATCGCATGGCGGTGGGACATGCTTCTGAATCAATGAAAGGTGGTGTACAGAAGTAACAACGTTGATGAAGATGTGCTGTCCTGATCTAGAAGCACTCTTCATCAACTGCTAGTTTTCCTTGTTTATTCTGGTTAGTGTTTACATTCCTCCGCAAGCGCATGTGAGCGCGGTGCTACAACAGCTGGCTGATCAGATCACAGACACAGAACAACAACACCCGGACTCTGTTATAATCATTCTCGGGACTTTAATAGCCTAAAGCAAACCTCACACGTGAACTGCCAACATTCAAACAACACATTACATGCCCCATCAGAGACAAAAATATTTGGACCACTGCTACACCACAATAAAGGATGCGTCACGAATCCGGTCCGTGGCCTTCCTGCCGATTGCCACCAGAGGTCGCTCTCCCATTACATTGACTCTCACACCACACAGACTGTTACACATCACCCTGGACTGCATTTCCCATCATCCATTGCACTGATTACACACACACAGCTGCATTTAATGAGACCCGCTTTATAAGCCATGGACTTCCTCTCTCTCACTGCCGAGTATTGTTTAGCGTATATCACTCTTCTAGCGATAGCTACATTACGGAGCCATTCCAAGTTTCCGTTTCTAGTTCTAGTCTAAGTCTAGTCATTTCGTGTTGCCTTGTTGTCTGTTTCCCCGATCTTCTGCCTGTGTATCTTGGATTAACCCTTTGCCTGCTGTTTCGGACTGTGTTTGCACCTTGCCTGGACTATTGCTTGTGTTATTGGATAACCCCTCGTGTCAAGCCCTCTGGATATTGTTCGCCGATCGTAGACCCACGCTTTCCCTAGGAATACTCTTTGTCTTGCCTGAAATTTACCTTTTTGCCTGAAATGTACCTGTTTGCCACTGTTTGACCCATGCCTCTCAAGACCACGTCTCTGTTTAATAAAAGCCTGCAAATGGATCCGCACGTCTCTCGTCTCGTCGCCTCCGTTACAGGATGCATATCGCTCCATTCCCAGAGCAGCTTTAGAACTCTCTGACCACTGCCTGGTTCATCTTCTCTCAACATACAGGCAAAAACTTAAATCTGCTAAGCCTGTAGTTAGGACTGTAAATAGATGGACCAACGAAACAGTGGCATTACAAGCTTGTTTCAGTATGGAAAGGCCTGAAAGACATTATAAACTACAAGACGCCATCCCCCAGCACTGAGGCAAATCAACAACTTGCTGAAGACCTGAATGAGTTTTACTGTAGATTTGAAACTCCCGGTCTCACACCCCACACCCGTTCTGACCATCTTTCTACACAAACATTAACACCCCCATCAACACCCCCCCCACCCCCCCGCACTTCGGATCAGATGATGTATGTCAGATCTTCAGGAAACAAAAGAAGAGGAAAGCACCAGGCCCACACGTGTTTTACCAGCCTGTCTAAAAACCTGTGCTGACCAGCTGGCCCACATCTTTTCACAGATCTTCAACAGATCACTGGAGCTGTGTGAAGTCCCAGCCTGCTTCAAATGCTCCACCATCATCCCCATTCTTAAGAAACCCAAAATCACAGGACTGAATGACTACAGACCTGTTGCCTTAACATCTGCGGTCATAAAGTCATTTGAAAGACTGGTGTTGGCTTATCTGAAGGACATCACTGGACCCCCTGCAGTTTGCTTGAGCAAACAGATCCGTGGATGATGCAGTCAACATGGGACTACACTTCATCCTGCAGCATCTGGACAAACCGGGGACTTATGTGAGGATCCTGTTTCTGGACTTCAGTTCGGCCTTCAACTCCATCATCTCAACATTCCTCCAGACCAACCTAACCCAGCTCTCTGTTCCTAGTTCTATCTATCAGTGGATCACCAGCTTTCTGACAGATAGGCAACAGCTAGTGAGACTGGGGAAATTCATGTCAAACAGCCGCACCATCAGCACTGGTGCCCCTCAGGGATGCGTTCTCTCACCACTGCTCTTCTCCCTGTACACCAACAACTGCACCTCTACTGACCCCTCTGTCAAACTTCTGAAGTTTCCGGACGACACTACAGTCATCAGCCTCATCCAGGACAGTGACGAGTCTGCTTACAGACAAGAGGTTGAGCAGCTGGCTGTCTGGTGCAGTCTTAATAACCTGGAGCTTAACACACTCAAAACTGTGGAGATGATTGTGGACCTCGGGAGAAACCCCCCAGCACTCCCCCCACTCACTGAACAGCACTGTGGCTGCAGTAGAGTCATTCAGGTTCCTGGGCACCACCATCTCTCAGGACCTGAAGTGGGACAATCACATTGACTCCATTGTTAAAAAGGCCCAGCAAAGGTTGTACATCCTTAGCCAGCTGAGGAAGTTTAACCTGCCACAGGAGCTGCTCACACAGTTCTACTAAGCCGTCATTGCGTCTGTCCTATGCACTTCAATAACTGTCTGGTTTGGCTCAGCTACAAAATCAGATATCAGAAGACTACAGAGGACGGTTCGGACTGCTGAAAGGATTATTTTTTGCTCCCCTGCCCATCCTTCAAGAACTGTATATATCCAGAGTGAGGAAAAGGGCTCAGAAAATCACTCTGGATCCCTCACATCCAAGCCACCTCCTTTTTGAACTTTTGCCGTCTGGTCAGCCCTACAGAGCTCTGAACACAAGGACAGGCCAGGCACAAGAAAACCACTTCCCCCAGGCAATCTACCTCATGAACAGTTAAATGCTCTTCCCATTGTGCAATAAAATATGTGCAATACCATTTATATTTATTTGATCCCTCCCTACATCTTATTCTATTTATAGCATACCTGTACATACAATTTTGTATACATATGTGTATTTTATTCATATATCTTTATTTTTATTATCTGTGTGTTGTTATTGTTGTCTCTGTGTACTCGAAGCTTCTGTCACCAAAACAAATTCCTTGTATGTGCAAACATACTTGGCAATAAAGCTCTTTCTAACTTCTGAATTCTGACTTGAACACATATTTGTTTAGAAATGTTTTGGACTGTTTGTGCCTGTAAATGGTACTTAGTCTGTGCATATTTCCCTCCTGATCCAGACAAGAAGATCTTTTCACTGAAGAAAGCAATATTATGGATAGAAGACTCCTATTTTAGCTGGAATGAATGGTTTGAAGTCTTGATGGAATTGTTTCTTACAAATGCGCAGCTTTTCACTTCACAAGTCATTAACTGATGGACTGGAGTGGTGTGCATTACTTGTGGATTATTGCAAAGTGACTCTCATTCTGATGGCACCCATTCACTGCCAAAGATCCACTGGAGAGCAAGTGATGCAAAACTAAATTTCTCCAAATATGTTCTGATGAAGAAACAAACTCATCTACATCTTGGATGACTTGAGGGTGAGAAAAGTTTGAGTAACTATAACTTTGTAGTGGCATTCATGTGTGTTCAACTTGTGAATACAATCTCTCCATCAAGATTTGAAAGGACCAAGTACTGTTAACAAACTAGAATGAAAAGATTTTTTGAAAATCTTCAACAGAGATGTCAACTACTAAATCCACAGAAGCACATTTTACCAGCATGCCAGTATTTAGCTAAAGGCTGGCCTTTGTAACAGCTGTTGCTAGTAACACATAGCAACACTCTTGGTTATGTTTCATTCCATAACATCCATATGTGCATGCATACCTCAACATTTTGTAGATGCTGCTGACACTGCTGACACAGGGTCACCGACCACCCCAAATAACTTGAATAGCTCTGGTAATGCACAGCCCTTTGTGGCTTTTGTGGCTTCATATTTGAAAAAGTTAGAGTAGTGCAAATGTTTTCTTGTCAGACCCTTAAGCATGCTAATGTGTAATTTGTGTTTACAGTGGATGTTAAGTGTGGCTCTCCTCTGCGGTAATACTGAAAGTCACTCACTTAAGGTTTTCTCTGATTGCCGCGGAAGAGAACAAGAGAACCAGGTCCATAAAACATCTGTATCCTCCAAACATTTTTCAAAGTAACCAGTGGAATTTTTACTTAACGTGGCTTCCCAGTGTAGGAAATGAGTGTTTATGTGGTTAAACCATTTTCAGTGGGAAATTTCAATTTAGAGAACTTTCAATGACTCTTTATGTTTGAGATGAGTAAAACCACATTTTATTTTCAATCCAATACCAAAACCAGTTATTTCTTAGATCGATACCACTGATACTACTATTCAGTTAACTCTTTTCTGTGATCTCCAAAGACAAAATGGATACTGCTATTATAGCACTTAAAAGCCATTTTTAAGACAAACATGTAAATGAAAATGAAAATGAAATTAAAATGAAACAGTTTATTGACCCATTAGACTTTAACATATAAAAGAAAATATGAAAAAGTTTGCATATATGTTTTATGTTTATATAATGTTTGCATCCATCCATCAGGATTTTATGGCCCATATCCCTGTTGAAAAAAAACCAGGTATGGTATGTTTTGAAGCATGGCTGCTGGTTTAAGCTAGTCCTTAGTTGGTCATGAGCTAGTTTAAGCTGGTCATGTGCTGGAGCTGGTCCTGAGCAGGAGCTAGTTGCTTAGGACCAGCTTAGGACCAGCACATGACTAGTTTAAACCAGCTAATGACCAGCTAAAGACCAACTTAAACCAGCAGCCATGCTTCAAAACATACCTAACCAGCATATTTTTTCAACATGGATAGTATGATATAGTCATGACGTGTTCATACTTGAGAAGGAAAAAACACCTTCCTTTTATTCAGAGGCCCAAAACTGAGCAAAAATGTGCAATTTGGTGCTGTTAGTTATATGACCAAAACCTAAGATGAAATTCTGATAGCTTGTAATGTAAATCAGTGAAATTATGGATAATAAAGTAAATCTAAGTTGCTTCAGTCCAGAAAATTTTCATTTTGAAATACTAATAACAATATAAAAGTTATTCTTGCACTGCTGTTTCATGAATAAATAATTTTTCTGCAATGTGCTAAAAAACATGACAATAATCCTGACTTTGACCTTTCAGCACTTATGCCTGTGTTCAGATAAGTAAAAGGAAAAAACTGTTATTTTACAAAAAAAAAAAAAGATTGAGCCATAATGACCCATAATGACTCTGTGTCACTCAAGATGATGTCTGATATCTGATGTCACTGACCAAAATAAATAAATTAATAAAATAATAATAATAATAATAAATTCTCCATGAAAACATCTTCAAATATCTTGCCTATATGAAGCTTCATCAGGCTGAAGAGATGCTGTCTCCATGAGAATTGTGCAATCTCAGTGTTGAGTATCAGTCCCATAGGAGCATCTTATAACCGCTTCTCCTGGAATTCCAGAGGCGTGTCCCACCAGGTTTGGTCGAGGACCACGTTTCATGAGATGACTATGTAATCCCAAGCAAACCCTCCCGCTCTGATCCTGTCAACACCCAGTGTCCATCGCTCCTGGAACTGATTTTCTGGTTCCCACTGTGTGACACTTCAGCTTCTGGAAGCGATGAAAGCCTCAGATGGATTCTGTACTGTATAGCAATTTCAGAGAGATGGCAGATGTTTAGAAGATGTAACCTGATTACCAGGCAATATCATAAATCATCAGATGTAATGTAGGTCTCATGTGCTGTAATACATGGACAGAAGGTAGGCTACCCATGATGGAATGTGATGGGAATTTCAGTTCAAAGAGAGGAGAATATTAGGCCATATCACTTACACACTGAATGTGTCCTTCACAGAGTTGTGGTTCACCTTACATGATTGTAGACCTTCGTCAGATTAGACGCTGAATTTAACACGGAGGCTGAGAGGGATAGGCTTATAGTCTTTTTAATGGCATGCACTGAAGATCAGCGATCACATAATTTTCTTTAACTCACAGCTTTCAAAACTGTTTTATGGAGTTTTTGTCTACTGAAAGTTTTTTTCGATAAGACTTTTTTTCAGATGAACATGGCTATGTTGTTAGCAGTACAATCCACTGAACGCACTGTACTTCTATCCTCACAGCCTCATTTCCATCCTGACTGAGATCTATTGGCTGGAAGGAGAAAATATGGTGATGTATTTCATTCGATCTTTATAAAATACTGCACGTTTTCATATAGTCAATATTTGTACTCCCTGTTAGTTGTAAGCTGTTTGATTCCAGAGAACCGAGTCAGATCATTTGTTCATGAATCGGACTACACTGGTTGCACTACATGCTAGTATTTAATACACGAAAAAGAATCAGCGCATGCGTTCTAGAATCGGACTTCTCGCTGTATGTTTTTTGATTAACTAAAATAATTGACTAATAAGAGTGGTTCATTTCTTCGACGGTAGTGTTTGATTCGTTAGAAAGAACCGATTCATAAGAGTCATTAGCAGTGAATGAAGAGGTATCATATCGATCACAAGTGCAGTATGGAGTACCTCAAGGCTCAGTACTAGGGCCGTTACTCTTCACGCTTTACATGTTACCCTTGGGAGATATCATCAGGAAACACGGTGTTAGCTTTCACTGTTATGCTGATGATACTCAGCTCTATATTTCTTCGCGGCCCGGCGAAACATACCAATTTGAAAAACTAGCAGAATGCATAATCGATATTAAAAACTGGATGACGAGTAATTTCTTACTGCTAAATTCTGAAAAAACAGAGGTGTTAATTATAGGACCTAAAAACTCTGCATGTAACCTAGAACACTGTCTAAGACTTGATGGCTGCTCTGTCAATTCCTCGTCATCAGTTAGGAACCTAGGTGTGCTATATGATAGCAATCTTTCCTTAGAAAGCCACATTTCTAGCATTTGTAAAACTGCATTTTTCCATCTCAAAAATATATCTAAATTACGACCTATGCTCTCAATATCAAATGCAGAAATATTAATCCATGCGTTTATGACCTCAAGGTTAGATTATTGTAATGCTTTATTGGGTGGTTGTTCTGCACGCTTAATAAACAAACTCCAGCTGGTCCAAAATGCAGCAGCTAGAGTTCTTACTAAAACCAGGAAGTATGACCATATTAGCCCGGTTCTGTCAACACTGCACTGGCTACCTATTAAACATCGTATAGATTTTA
>NW_015548343.1:840258-847001 GCF_001515605.1 Sinocyclocheilus anshuiensis
TTCCTGGGCACCACCATCTCTCAGGACCTGAAGTGGGACAATCACATTGACTCCATTGTTAAAAAGGCCCAGCAAAGGTTGTACATCCTTAGCCAGCTGAGGAAGTTTAACCTGCCACAGGAGCTGCTCACACAGTTCTACTAAGCCGTCATTGCGTCTGTCCTATGCACTTCAATAACTGTCTGGTTTGGCTCAGCTACAAAATCAGATATCAGAAGACTACAGAGGACGGTTCGGACTGCTGAAAGGATTATTTTTTGCTCCCCTGCCCATCCTTCAAGAACTGTATATATCCAGAGTGAGGAAAAGGGCTCAGAAAATCACTCTGGATCCCTCACATCCAAGCCACCTCCTTTTTGAACTTTTGCCGTCTGGTCAGCCCTACAGAGCTCTGAACACAAGGACAGGCCAGGCACAAGAAAACCACTTCCCCCAGGCAATCTACCTCATGAACAGTTAAATGCTCTTCCCATTGTGCAATAAAATATGTGCAATACCATTTATATTTATTTGATCCCTCCCTACATCTTATTCTATTTATAGCATACCTGTACATACAATTTTGTATACATATGTGTATTTTATTCATATATCTTTATTTTTATTATCTGTGTGTTGTTATTGTTGTCTCTGTGTACTCGAAGCTTCTGTCACCAAAACAAATTCCTTGTATGTGCAAACATACTTGGCAATAAAGCTCTTTCTAACTTCTGAATTCTGACTTGAACACATATTTGTTTAGAAATGTTTTGGACTGTTTGTGCCTGTAAATGGTACTTAGTCTGTGCATATTTCCCTCCTGATCCAGACAAGAAGATCTTTTCACTGAAGAAAGCAATATTATGGATAGAAGACTCCTATTTTAGCTGGAATGAATGGTTTGAAGTCTTGATGGAATTGTTTCTTACAAATGCGCAGCTTTTCACTTCACAAGTCATTAACTGATGGACTGGAGTGGTGTGCATTACTTGTGGATTATTGCAAAGTGACTCTCATTCTGATGGCACCCATTCACTGCCAAAGATCCACTGGAGAGCAAGTGATGCAAAACTAAATTTCTCCAAATATGTTCTGATGAAGAAACAAACTCATCTACATCTTGGATGACTTGAGGGTGAGAAAAGTTTGAGTAACTATAACTTTGTAGTGGCATTCATGTGTGTTCAACTTGTGAATACAATCTCTCCATCAAGATTTGAAAGGACCAAGTACTGTTAACAAACTAGAATGAAAAGATTTTTTGAAAATCTTCAACAGAGATGTCAACTACTAAATCCACAGAAGCACATTTTACCAGCATGCCAGTATTTAGCTAAAGGCTGGCCTTTGTAACAGCTGTTGCTAGTAACACATAGCAACACTCTTGGTTATGTTTCATTCCATAACATCCATATGTGCATGCATACCTCAACATTTTGTAGATGCTGCTGACACATATCCCTCTGGGTCACCGACCACCCCAAATAACTTGAATAGCTCTGGTAATGCACAGCCCTTTGTGGCTTACCAGTCCACATATTTGAAAAAGTTAGAGTAGTGCAAATGTTTTCTTGTCAGACCCTTAAGCATGCTAATGTGTAATTTGTGTTTACAGTGGATGTTAAGTGTGGCTCTCCTCTGCGGTAATACTGAAAGTCACTCACTTAAGGTTTTCTCTGATTGCCGCGGAAGAGAACAAGAGAACCAGGTCCATAAAACATCTGTATCCTCCAAACATTTTTCAAAGTAACCAGTGGAATTTTTACTTAACGTGGCTTCCCAGTGTAGGAAATGAGTGTTTATGTGGTTAAACCATTTTCAGTGGGAAATTTCAATTTAGAGAACTTTCAATGACTCTTTATGTTTGAGATGAGTAAAACCACATTTTATTTTCAATCCAATACCAAAACCAGTTATTTCTTAGATCGATACCACTGATACTACTATTCAGTTAACTCTTTTCTGTGATCTCCAAAGACAAAATGGATACTGCTATTATAGCACTTAAAAGCCATTTTTAAGACAAACATGTAAATGAAAATGAAAATGAAATTAAAATGAAACAGTTTATTGACCCATTAGACTTTAACATATAAAAGAAAATATGAAAAAGTTTGCATATATGTTTTATGTTTATATAATGTTTGCATCCATCCATCAGGATTTTATGGCCCATATCCCTGTTGAAAAAAAACCAGGTATGGTATGTTTTGAAGCATGGCTGCTGGTTTAAGCTAGTCCTTAGTTGGTCATGAGCTAGTTTAAGCTGGTCATGTGCTGGAGCTGGTCCTGAGCAGGAGCTAGTTGCTTAGGACCAGCTTAGGACCAGCACATGACTAGTTTAAACCAGCTAATGACCAGCTAAAGACCAACTTAAACCAGCAGCCATGCTTCAAAACATACCTAACCAGCATATTTTTTCAACATGGATAGTATGATATAGTCATGACGTGTTCATACTTGAGAAGGAAAAAACACCTTCCTTTTATTCAGAGGCCCAAAACTGAGCAAAAATGTGCAATTTGGTGCTGTTAGTTATATGACCAAAACCTAAGATGAAATTCTGATAGCTTGTAATGTAAATCAGTGAAATTATGGATAATAAAGTAAATCTAAGTTGCTTCAGTCCAGAAAATTTTCATTTTGAAATACTAATAACAATATAAAAGTTATTCTTGCACTGCTGTTTCATGAATAAATAATTTTTCTGCAATGTGCTAAAAAACATGACAATAATCCTGACTTTGACCTTTCAGCACTTATGCCTGTGTTCAGATAAGTAAAAGGAAAAAACTGTTATTTTACAAAAAAAAAAAAAGATTGAGCCATAATGACCCATAATGACTCTGTGTCACTCAAGATGATGTCTGATATCTGATGTCACTGACCAAAATAAATAAATTAATAAAATAATAATAATAATAATAAATTCTCCATGAAAACATCTTCAAATATCTTGCCTATATGAAGCTTCATCAGGCTGAAGAGATGCTGTCTCCATGAGAATTGTGCAATCTCAGTGTTGAGTATCAGTCCCATAGGAGCATCTTATAACCGCTTCTCCTGGAATTCCAGAGGCGTGTCCCACCAGGTTTGGTCGAGGACCACGTTTCATGAGATGACTATGTAATCCCAAGCAAACCCTCCCGCTCTGATCCTGTCAACACCCAGTGTCCATCGCTCCTGGAACTGATTTTCTGGTTCCCACTGTGTGACACTTCAGCTTCTGGAAGCGATGAAAGCCTCAGATGGATTCTGTACTGTATAGCAATTTCAGAGAGATGGCAGATGTTTAGAAGATGTAACCTGATTACCAGGCAATATCATAAATCATCAGATGTAATGTAGGTCTCATGTGCTGTAATACATGGACAGAAGGTAGGCTACCCATGATGGAATGTGATGGGAATTTCAGTTCAAAGAGAGGAGAATATTAGGCCATATCACTTACACACTGAATGTGTCCTTCACAGAGTTGTGGTTCACCTTACATGATTGTAGACCTTCGTCAGATTAGACGCTGAATTTAACACGGAGGCTGAGAGGGATAGGCTTATAGTCTTTTTAATGGCATGCACTGAAGATCAGCGATCACATAATTTTCTTTAACTCACAGCTTTCAAAACTGTTTTATGGAGTTTTTGTCTACTGAAAGTTTTTTTCGATAAGACTTTTTTTCAGATGAACATGGCTATGTTGTTAGCAGTACAATCCACTGAACGCACTGTACTTCTATCCTCACAGCCTCATTTCCATCCTGACTGAGATCTATTGGCTGGAAGGAGAAAATATGGTGATGTATTTCATTCGATCTTTATAAAATACTGCACGTTTTCATATAGTCAATATTTGTACTCCCTGTTAGTTGTAAGCTGTTTGATTCCAGAGAACCGAGTCAGATCATTTGTTCATGAATCGGACTACACTGGTTGCACTACATGCTAGTATTTAATACACGAAAAAGAATCAGCGCATGCGTTCTAGAATCGGACTTCTCGCTGTATGTTTTTTGATTAACTAAAATAATTGACTAATAAGAGTGGTTCATTTCTTCGACGGTAGTGTTTGATTCGTTAGAAAGAACCGATTCATAAGAGTCATTAGCAGTGAATGAAGAGGTATCATATCGATCACAAGTGCAGTATGGAGTACCTCAAGGCTCAGTACTAGGGCCGTTACTCTTCACGCTTTACATGTTACCCTTGGCGCTATATAAATAAAGGTGACTTGACTTGACTTGATTCGTTTGGGAATTGGACTAGATTGGTTTGCGTGATCATTTTAGTAGGTGTGCCCCCACTGTGCACGATGAAGAATGCACGTGCGAAAACTAAAAATAATTGTTCTAATTTTATGAGAATTTAGGGAAATCCACATACCAGGAACTATATCCTTGGAATCACATTTAGAATGGTAGTTCGCTCGGTCCGTTCGCCGTGGGACCAGTTGCACCCCTAGCGCCACTAGATTCCTAGCTCTAAAAAGGTTATAAATTCTTTAGTTTTTTTGAGACGTACAAACTTTTTTTTACTATGTTGTGGATTTGGATATATAGTAGTGAACATTTGAAGTGGATCAGAAAAGTTCATCAAAGTTGTCCTAAGACAAGAACTCATTTTGGTTTTAGGTTTTAGGACAACTTTGATGAAAGGGTTTGATCCACTTCAAATGTTGACTACTGTATAGGCTATTTAGACATTCTCAAAGACAACTTTTGGTAAAGTAACATTTTTTTTGTTTTTCAAACCTGAACACAGAGAAAGACATTTTGTTACACATAACATCAAAATTAAACAAAAATGTAATAAAAATGAACAGGAATGCTTAATCAGAGGTTAACCAATCTGATTTCAATCTCTTATTTGAGTCTTCTACCTCAATTTTGCACACCAGTTCATTTGTGTGTGTGTATAATAGCTAGTGTGTTGTGTGTGTGCGTGTGTGTGTCTATGAGTGTATGTAAGTGAGTGTGCGTTTGAGTGGGTGTGTGGTTTGTAGCTACTCTTGATGTTTTAGTGTGTAACTCCTTCCTTGGTGTTTGTTTTATACTGCATTGTGGCTGAATTATTGATTTTATTTCGCATTTGCAAAAACATGCTCTGTGTTACAGTGACACTAGCTCATATAGGCTATGTCATATATGTGTATCTGTGGGGAGAGGGGTGTAATATTTTAGAGTGTAATATTAACTTTGTGTAATATTTTAGTGCGTCACCCCTTCAGTGTTGTGCACTTTTTATGCATCGTGAATGATTTGTAGATTGTACAGACAAAAATTCTCAGTATTTTCGTAGTTTTGCGCATTTCCTATTAATTTCCAATGGTGGTCAACACAAGTGTGAAAAAAAAGTTGGTTTTTTTTTACGATTATTTACATTTTTCGAATCGAATCTATGCATTCCGCTAGTTTTTCGAATCGATGAAGTAGCGATTTAAAAAAAAAATAATAAAAAATTCCAGTCTAAAATGACCGAACAGCACTAAAAGGTTAATGAGAATATGTGCTAATCAAGCACACTAAAACAGATAAAACAGCCAGTCAGATCATCCTGAAGGTGTACGTCTGAATTTTAGAACAATGGGTTAAAGTAGGCGGTCTGTAACTAAGGAGGCGTGTCTTGTGCGTAAAGGGGGCGGGGCTGGACGAGTTCCTCACTCTCATGTGTTTGAAGCAGTCAGCTGAGCCCAACTTGTGCGGACGCGGCTCTAACATCGTACAACATGCAGGATCACAAGCAACACGTTTAACCCTGTGCACTGTTTGTCATTCCAACGTGTACAGAAAACAATCCAGTTAAACACCCTCTCTTTTAATTCCACTTCGCCGTTCTTTCCCCGTGAAGAATACCGATTTGGAGGTGAGTATTCCAGATTGTTTGGATGGATGGGGGGTGTGAGACAACTTATGGTTTCGTGTTCATGCTATATCTATACGGATATAATTTTGAAACATGCATTTATAAAGTGTTTTGAATGTAATTTACTGTCAAAACATACCAGTCAACAGAGTGGCTCCCAAATTTCACAATGGGCTCGATTTAAGGTAAACTTGCTATTTATGAATGAGATGCATGCATATAAGCTTTATGAGTGAAACTAATCTCGATCACAGTCAGGTTTGCAGCCGATATATACCGGTAAACTTTGCGCACGCGTGTTTACAAATAACTTCAAGAGTTTATGTATTTATGTCGTATTTATAGATTCACTTCTAGGTCGTGCTTACTGTTAAGTCATCTTTTCTTTAGGGTTGGCAATCGAGAACCGGCTCTTTTTTTTTAAAATAAAATACTGGAACCGAATTATTTTCTTGATGTGATTTTCATGATCTGTTAACGGATCAAATGATGCGGACACCGGCTACTGACAGTTTTTAATGCATTACTGCTCGTTAAAACGTCGCTAGTGGGTAAACAGCGCGAAACACACCAAGTCCTTAACTTACAGTGAGTTAAACACACACCCGGCGACAGTGAGTTAAAGGGGTCATATGATGCGATTTCAATTATTCCTTTCTCTTTGGAGTGTTACAAGCTCTTGGTGCATAAAGAAGATCTGTAAAGTTGCAAAGACTAAAGTCTCAAATCCAAAGAGATATTCTTTATAAAAGTTAAGAGTCAGCCACACCTACCTAAAACGGCTCGTTCTAACACGCCCCCACATATCTACGTCACTATGTGGGAAGATTTGCATAATGCCACCCAAATGTTCACACAAAGAAAGAAGGCGTAACTTTTATTCTCGCTGTAGTATTGTTGTTGCCG
>NW_015548343.1:847191-865360 GCF_001515605.1 Sinocyclocheilus anshuiensis
ATGTGGAAAATAATGTTTTTTGAACCTTAAACCGCATAAACACATTTCATTACACCAAATACACAAAATAATGTTCTTTTTACCAACATCATATGACCCCTTTACACACACCCGGCCAATAGTCTGGTTTGCCAAATGAAAGTCTCTTGCGAGCTGGTTCTTTTTAGTGAATCAAAAACATTCAGCGCCACTGTGGAGTCGTATTCCTGAACAAATGATTTTCATGACTCGGTTCTTTGTAGCGAATCAACATCATAAGAGCGCCACTTTGTAGTCCGATTCCAGAATGACTCTTATGAGCTGGTTCTTTCTAGTGATTCTGAATCAACCGGAGTGGTTATTGATTTAATCTGACTTGCTGAACAATTACTTTCGTCGTGTCTGAAGAAAAGCAAGAAAAGTTACTGTGTTATGGTAAGTACTTGTGAGAGTGTTAGTTAATTACTGGTTGTTCTTATGACAGTAGTTAAAGATGTACATTGAGTTTTATTGCAGGCTAATTAGTGGTAGTTTGAAAAATGAAATGTCACCACGTTTGTTTAGTGTTTTTATTTAATGTATAGGGTCAGTTATTGGGTTGCATTTATGGCACCTCTAAATGGTCTATGTAAACAAACCTTTTGAAAGAATTTTATTACATTTATTTCTGATTTGAGTTATGCTGAAATCTGACATGATTTCTGGCAAAGTTCTATGATTCCCATTCTGAATTTTGATGAGGATATTTGGCCTTAACTTTGTTTCCATGCGTTTCTGACCTGATGTATGGCTTTCAGATAATAGTTCTAATCTTATTTGAGAGTCTAATGCTTGATCTTGATGTTCTGCAGTGAGCTATTAGACTGTAAACTGCATCATAATCTTACATTATGGGATTGTGCAAATGTTTGATTTGCATGTGTCACAAATGCAAATGAGCTGTTTTTCATTTCAAACAGTTGTCCAAAGAAACTGTCCAGAAAAGTCATGTAATATTCTTGTGCGAGAGCTCTCTCTTTCTCTCTCTCACACACATATGCTAACACAAAGGAGGTGTACCTGTTTTCTTTAGTCAAGGAAGGAAGGGAAGTTGTTCGGTGGTTCAACAATAGACTGGCCGAGTGCAGGGGTTGGATTTTTAAAGGCATGTTCAGGCACACATATATGAGTATGTCATTCTCCCTCTCTCACATACATCTCAACTAGAAACGTGTGGGTTTTATTTGGCAGAGATTCTGCAAAAAGCAATGAAGCAAGACAACAACTCCAAATTGCCGCCTCCAGGGCTAGAGAGTTCAATTTCATGTCATTTCAGTTCACAATTTCATATATCTAGTGTTCACTAAGGGAGGTAAGAATAAGAAGAAGCTTGATAACATCAAACACGTCAACATATTCTGGTTCAGATGGCACAGATTGTATCTTATTTCACGTATCCCCATTTTTGGGCATCGGTTTTATCTGTAAACCAAGATGACATGTCAGATTAGTTATATGTATAGTTGTATAATTAGGTTTGGTGTTTGAGATGTATCTTGATGTGACATTTAGGAGTATTCAAACAGGGGTTTGTGGCAACAAAACAACCAGCAGTTTTAATTTTTATTGCATATTTTGGAAGATAAAGTGATATCCATTACCTTCTTAAACCTCTTTATTTCTCTCTTTTTCCCCTTGTTTCTCATGTTGCTAATTGTCTCCCACCGTCCTACTTTATCTGGCTATGTTCCCTCAATCTTTAGCAACTAATGTAAGCGTTCATCCTAAAAATAAACAAATCAGCATGCGCTCTACAGTTCTGTGAAACCGCAGTTATCTTGCTAAAAAATAAAGCAAGAGATAGAGAGAGAAAGAAATGTGAAATAATAGTTTATGCACTATTATTAGCATTGGCCACATAGACTCTTGGGGGGGGAAAGAGAATAAGCAAAGATTTTGACTGAGAGTAATGTTACATGTGCTCTTAATTTAACCATTGGTGACTGATCCAAGACCCATTGTGTTTGTTTTGGTCAGACTTGCTGAAGTCTATACAAAAGTGGTTTCGGTCAATCCAAAGGCAGTTTATTTAAAGTAGGAGTTCACTAAAACTACACATGAACTGTCATAACCCATCAAACTCTGCTGGCTTGCATAGACAGTTAGTGGGAACTTGTGTCGGTTTGTGTTGCGCTTCAGACTCTGTCTCCAGTCTGGTTTTTCTTTTTCTCGCTAGCTCTTTTGTTTTGTGGGTGGTCCATATTTGATAGATTCTGACCTGATTTTGGAGTCTTGGAACACACACATACCTAGCTGCCTCCGATGGACCGTCAGTCCGTCACAGGGCAGTAGTTCTTTTGATCTCCCCACTGTACCACTGCTGGCTTCCAAAGCTTAAAGACCCTCCATGAAATCCAATATGGCACAATGTACCACTCGTATATTTTGCCCACTATATTCTTCTACAGCACAGTGTTATGAACAGATCAGCTCTGATGGTTGCTACTCTAATATTGTAAAAAAAAAATCATTCACAGCAAAAGCTTAACTTTGTTGTATAACATATTTTTTGAATCAATTCATGTTGACCTTTGACCTGAATCACCCTATTAGCCAAGATTACTGTTTAAATGTAGAAAACAATTAAATATCCAGTATCCAATGATAAATATGCAATATTGGTCAATAACAGATGCCCTATTTCGACCAATAACCAACATAGCTTGACGTGTAAAAAATGGACATTGTCTTCAGGCAACATTCCTTCAAAGTTTTGGGTGGAGTGGAAGACTCTGGAAGTCTTGGAAGGTTCTGGGCATTTCTGCCTGTTTACTTGGGTATGTGGTGGTTAGGGCTGGGCTATTTAGCAAAAAATTTAAATCTCAATTTTTTCCAGAATGTTTGACCGATTCTCGTTTTTTTACGATTTTTAACTAGTCAACTTGAAAATGTGACTACAACATGATTCAAGTTACTTTTTCTTTATTAACCTTCTAGTTAAAGAAAATTCTATTCCAAGTGCAGCACACATGAAGTTGTCAACATGATGTAAATGTTAAACAAATCACTTGTTAAATATCTTTGCAGAAAAGATGCAAAAACTACAACTACATATTGTACAAACTTGTCTTATACATATTATGTGTTCAGAAATAATACCAGGAAAATTATTTTAGAAAATCTCAAAAGCTACAAAATCAAACATCAGAAGACTACAGAGAACGGTTCGGACTGCTGAAAGGATTATTGGTGCTCCCCTGCCCACACTTCAAGAACTGTATACATCCAGAGTGAGGAAAAGGGCTCAGAAAATCACTCTGGATCCCTCACATCCAAGTTATCCCCTTTTTGAACGTTTGCCATCTGGTCGGCGCTTCAGAGCCGCAAATACCAGGACAGCCAGGCACAAGAACAGTTTCTTCCCCCAGTCAATCTACCTCATGAACAGTTAAATGTTCCCCACATTATGCAATAAAAATGTGCAATAACCTTTATATTTATTTGTTACCACCTCCATCCTAGTACATCCCTGCATCTCATTCTATTCTATTCCATTCTATCATCTATAGCACAACTGTACATACAATTTATTTATTTTTCGATTTATTTTTCAATATTTGTTTATATTAATATTTGCTTTAATATTAATAAATAATATTTATATTTACATGTGTATTTTATTTTTTTTATTCTCAGCTTATTTTTTATTGTCTCTGTGTATTGGAAGCTTGTGCCACTAAAACAAATTCCTTGTATGTAAATTCCTTGCATACTTGGCAATAAAGCGCTTTCTGATTCTGAAAATGACTGAAGGTATAACACCAGTAGACTTTTATTAACTATAAATGTTCTTTAAAAAACAACAGCAGCTTTCAGCCTGTCACCATGATGCAAACATGAAATATCAGACATACAGTAGTAGTTCTTTACAGGTTTTTTATTCGATTGCGCTGCTTTTCCATTGTTTTTTCTATGTAAACATGGACGTGTTTGACTGTTACAACAGCAGCTTTCAGCCTGTCACCATGATGCAAACATGAAATATCAGACATACAGTAGTAGTTCTTTACAGCTTTTTTATTCAATTGCGCTGCTTTTCCATTGTTTTTTTCTGTGTAAACATGGATGTGTTTGAGTTTTGCGCTCGCGTCTCATGCAGCGTCTCATGCATGATACGGCTTTCTAAAAACACTGCGTTCAAGTTAAAATAAGTTCACTCCCATCTTCTTGCATGTTTTACCTATTCTACTGCCCGCGTCGCATCTTTGTCAACACAAAAGCGCATTCTGTGTGAATGGCGCTTAGCCTATATTGATGGTCCTTCACAGGGCGCGTCACACGTGAGCGGTTAATCACGTGCGCCGACATGCGGTTGGATCATTCTTTTCTCTTTACTGTTGTCACCGGCATATTGTCAAAGTGTCTAATTCTAACATTTGGTAATATTTCTATTGAAAATCGCGATTCCTCGATTTCTAAAAAATAAAATCGAGGCAAAACAATAAATTCGAATGAATCGATAAAATCGGGAAAATCGCCCAGCCCTAGTGGTGGTTTAAGATATTTACTCATGTCTTGAACTGCAGAGTTTTAGGCAGACTCTCAGACTGAAATAATTTTTTTACAGAAATAGATGCTGAAACAATCAAAATGCATCATCAGAGAAGCTATAATTAAATGGTGCTGTTTCAGTCAAGGATTTTAGCCAGAGGTCTTCAACCCTGCTTCTGGGGACCCACTGTCCTGCAAAGTTTATTTTCACACCTTCAGCACACCTGCCTGTGTATTTTCAAGCAATATTGAAAAGCTTGATTATCTGCTTCAGGTGTGTTTGATTAGGGTCGGGTTGTAGCTAAACTCTGCTGGACAGTGGGTCCCCAGGAACAGGGTTGAAGACCTGATTTTAGCTATCTAAGGCTGCGTTTACACTTGGCATTAACATGCGACCTGTATCCGGATGTTGTCCACATACACATTGAAAAGACAAGTGTAAACGCGATTCTGATCGGAATGTTATCCGATCAGCGTGTCCTGGTCCAGAGGTAGTCGAGGACGCATTGTGATTGGATCTCAGTGTAATATAAATGCAATCCAGCCATCGTGTCTGCATTCGCAGGTCGACATCACACAAAATGCCGCCCCCTCTCTCCCGATCTGTCGGAAGAACAGAGCGCTAGTGAGACTCGTACATTTATTTTGATTTGTAAAATGTCCCGTGACTGAAAATAGTTTTCAAAAGAAAACCCACCACTTCATGTCGACTTTGCACCGCAGACTTATTTAAATATTGCGCGGGAAAGACGGATCCAATCGGTTATCCAGATCGAGAAGTCAGCTGATGTTGCCAAGTGTAAACGCGCCGTGTCCTGATTGACTGATGATCCGATCTGCTTGATCGGATCACGGTGATCGCATGTTAATGCCAAGTGTAAACGCAGCCTAAGACTATTTTGGCTGGGACCCATTTGTGTTGTTATTTATATTATTATTATTATTATTATTTTTCCTTTTGGGCTGAATATTTGTGGTTGCCAAAATTTTGGTGCATCCCTATCGGAAATGCTTATTTTATCTATCAGTAACACAGTAGTAATATTTATGCAACATTTAGCAATATTAAAGGGGTCATATGATGCTGCTAAAAAGAACATTATTTTGTGTATTTGGTGTAATGAAATGTGTTTATGCGGTTTAAGGTTAAAAAAACCACATTATTTTCCACATACTGTACATTATTGTTGCTCCTCTATGCCCCGCCTTTCATCGTCCTCTTTTGGAAGACCAAACAAAGTAGTTTCGCTTTCACAACGAAGCACACAGCGTCTTCACGACATGGCTGCAGCGTCAACAATACTACAGTGAGAATAAAAGTTATGCCTTCTTTCTTTGCGTGAATATTTGGGAGGCGTTATGCAAATCTTCCCAGATCGTGACGTAGGTATGTGGGGGCGTGTTAGAACGAGCCGTTTTAGGTAGGCGTGGTTAACTCTTAACTTTTATAAAGAATATCTCTTTGGTTTTGAGACTTTAGTGTTTGCAACTTTACAGATCTTCTTTATGCACCAAGAGCTTGTACACTCCAAAGAGAAAGGAAAAATTTAAATCGCATCATATGACCCCTTTAAGTAATATTTAGTAAATCTAAACATGAATATCTATTTTTCATATTGTACATTATAATGGTGTGAATTTTTTTTGCTAATCAAGGTGTTCAGGGTTGCTTTAAAAATTACAAGCAGGTGTGTTGGAAGTCTGCTGCAGTAATGTAGCTCAGACAAAATATTGGTTATAGGCTAATCGGTATCGGCCAGAAATTTAAGAGTACAGTCCACCTGGACTGTCACTCATTGGATTTTACATAACAGACAGATATAGTACACTACTGTAAGTAGAGCTAAAAAGACTAGAATGTTTCTTTCTGAGCCATTATCATTCACATGGATATTGAAGTCTACACGTGTACCACTTTTCACGCCAACATATTGATTAGCCTAGCTTCAACCCTGTACAACTACGATGTAAAGAGGAGCTGGATGATGCATCCTGGCATTTCCCAGCATACATTAAAATACTTGTTTGCATTTAGAATAGCCAAAGTTGCAGTAGACGTGAAGCTTAAGGCACCTTTATCTTGTCATTTTTGGATCCATTTGACCTGGTTGACTTGGCTTTCTCTACAGGATTTCCTGACCGATGGTGGTGGGTGACTCTTGATGTAAAAAAAAAAAAAAAAGACCGTAGGTTTCAGTGGTTGTCTTGTTCACCTAATTGAGCATTCCAGAAAGAATGCTAAGACTCTATTAAGAAGGAAAGAGGGGCACTTGACCTGTGTTTATGTACTTACTAAAGGGAGGAGGGGACACTCTTGGAATTATCATCTAGGCCTTGAAATTCCTCAGAAGACATGAAGTGGTGGGATCCCTGATACATCAAGCATTTCACCCATCTCTAAACAATGAGTTTTGCCCTATAACAGCTTTGTGTATATTTCTCATCAAGTCTGGTTGTGCTTTGCTCTATACACAGTGGTTCTTGTCGGTTCTTGTGCGGAGCGCTACCCAAAACACTGGTGGACCATATCGGTATGTGGCAGCTTCATGTAGTGTCTGATATCTTAACAATAACAGGTTGGATTACGTAACTGACAACAATAGAGCCTTTGTCAATCAGAGCTCAAAACTATGAGAGGTGAAGGTAAATGAACTGGAACCACTTGAACTTGGAACGTCTTTCTCCTTTTTTTTTTGCAGTAGATTTCAACATCAAGTTAGGTCCTCTGTCTCTTTTTATTCTTCGAATCACCAGATGATGCAGAGAAAGTAACCCTGGTGAACTTAAAAAGCACTGAAGCAGTTACGGAAAGTCGATTTGTCATGCATCTGGACTTCACGCAGGCTTTAAAACCTCAACCATGGCAATTTCACAAGTTTCATCAGTATTTTCTGTTTAAAATGACTTCATTGTTGTCAACCAAAGGCATGTGGTTTTCAGATTATGACACAGACACATGAGTCAGTCGGTTTAGCGTGTAGTGTTTAGCATGTCCAGACGTTCTAGACAATACCATGCTCTTTGAACACATGCAAGGCTTCTTTTCTGGTAGAGATGGAGGACAATGTGCTGTGCTTTGACAATGTGCATGGGACATTTATCCATTTTAAAGTCCCACTGCTATAGCCAAACACATTCAAATGGATGTATTTGGTCTTTGAGCTGCGTCTACCACCATTTATGATGTTTTATTAACAAAGTTCGGGAGGAGCACGTTTTGATAATCAACCAATTTAGCAAAGGTGGAGCATGTTCAGATAATGAACTCAATTAGCACAGTAGTATGTGTGTATATATATATATATATATATATATATTGTCTCTTGTCTAGATTTTGGTCAGATGTCTCCATTTGTCAAACCATGAGTTTAGAATTTGGGTGTGTTTTTTGATAATTCTCTTAAATTTGACAAACAGATTTTTTCTGTGGTCAAAACCAGTTTTTTCCATCTCCGAGTCCTAGCTAAGGTAAAACCATTTCTTTCTCTTAAGGATTTTGAAAAGGTGATTCATGCATTTATTTCTACAAGACTAGACTACTGTAATTCTCTTTATATGGGCATTAATCAGTCATCTCTTTCCCGCCTTCAGATTGTACAGAATGCCGCTGCCAGGCTTCTTACAGTTGTGTGGAAACGAGAGCACATTACTCCAGTTTTAATTTCTCTGCACTGGCTTCCAGTCCATTACAGAATTGATTTGAAAGTGTTGTTACTGTTTTTTAAATCCTTGAATGGATTAGCACCTGAATACCTTTCTGACCTACTATCCATTCACAATCCAGTAAGATCTCTGAGGTCATCCAACCAGAGACTACTAGGGCCTAAATGTTCCTCGGGCTAGGTTGAAACTAAGAGGTGATTGTGCTTTTGCTGCTCCGAATCTTTGGAACTGTCTATCTGTTTTCATTAGAACTGCTACTACGCTACATGATTTTAAGGTGAAGCTCAAAACATATCTATTTTCTTTGGCTTTTAGTAAATTTGTGTAGTTATTGATATTATGTGTGTGTGTTATGTAGTATTTGGTTTTATTATTGACTGATCATGATAAACCAATTTTAGCTTATTTTAGATAAACCAATCTACCACCAATTTTAGGATGTTTAATAGTCTGTTTTTGAACACAAGAATCAGTCTTATTTGGCTACTAAGCCTGATTTTTGGTCCGCGTGAACCGGAAGTTGTGACCGACTTTACTTCTATATTGTGACGTACTTCTGAGAGAAACGGAATATTGGATGAGAAAAACAGAGGCCGTGGCTTGTTTTTTCTACTGCAAACTGATTGGATAAAGTAGGAGTTTCATTCAGAACAACACTGACAGTTGGAGGGGCGTGTTTAAGGATGTTATGCTCAAGCAGCAAACTGACGTCATCAGAGAAGGTCCGTCATTTCAGAGGGGAGGTGCATTTTCAGATTTGGATTAAAGATTACGAAGGTAAACAATTTTTATTTTTTTTGTGGATTGACTTGCATGGATGAATTGTTTACCACAAAAATAGCAGTGTGCGCTAACAAAATAAATATAGTCAATTTTGATTTCATGTGTACTTTAGGTTAATCAACTAGTCTTTCAGGGAACCCTCTGACTACTCAAATTTAAACTTCATGCACCTAATTGAACTACCTTTGCTGGCCTAGGAGAGAGTAACCTATAAGAGTACGGTCTCAATCATCAGCAAGAATCACTGTGTATGTGCACGAATGAGTGTCGCTTTTCTTCTCTGTCAGTATAATGAGCTTGGCCATTGATGCATAGCGGGCCTGAACGGTCTTTCAATGCTGGATGTTAATTTGAGGTTTTGGTGCTGTGCTCATGCTGTTCAGCTGCTCCAGGATTGTGCCTTGAATCCAGCATTGAGCACCACACGTTTGGGCTTAATGATCCTCAGTTTGGACTTTCATGCGGTGCTAAAGTACCCTGTCAAAAAGTGCTTCGGTGCTTTCAAGCATGTTGTATCCAAAAGTTCCAGGATTGAAATCAAAACTCGTATTTCAGTTTACTCTTTTTGTCTTTCTCCAGCTCTTTCTTTCATTCTTTCCCAATTCACTTTAAGCCCTACCACAGCACAGCCCCCAGCTCTCTCGAGATAAGTTTGAAATGAAATGCTATTTTAAGTAGTAGATTCAGTCATGTAGCATGCTGTCTCAAACAAGCTGGCTGTCAAAGTGCTACAGCGGACAATGTATTACAGTCACAAACTGCCCATACCTATCAGTGCTTGATTGTTTTACCACATGCTCTGATTAGTATATCTGTAGCAGTATACTATAAGTTTGGAGCATAGTAATGAGTTGAAAAGCAACTTTGATTAAACAGATTTCATTGCTTTTACTGGAGCACAAAAAAGCTCTTTGGATCACGCAGGATAACATGATCATGGTTTTAAACAAATTTGTGGAGTTCATACAGCTTGAGTGCTGTTGTCATTAAAGCTAAAAAGACTTCCAAAGAAATTCTAAGAATTTGT
Source organism: Sinocyclocheilus anshuiensis (assembly GCF_001515605.1). Taxonomy (NCBI): domain Eukaryota; kingdom Metazoa; phylum Chordata; class Actinopteri; order Cypriniformes; family Cyprinidae; genus Sinocyclocheilus; species Sinocyclocheilus anshuiensis. The sequence continues at coordinate 857,174 of NW_015548343.1, forward strand.
CATTTTCACTTCAAGTCGGCATCAAATAAATTCAGTAAATTCGTAAAATGAAAATTTTATTTTTTTCTGAACTAATAATTCCTAAAAAAGATGTCATAATTCAATTTTCGGGTGAAACAATAGACTTTTCTCTGGTAACGTAATCTGCTTGTAATATAAACTGTAAAAAAAAAAAAGAAATCTGTGTTATATCGTAAAAATGCAAAACAGAAGCAATTTTGTTAATCATAAGTTATGGTTTACCAATATATGCATTTAACATTATAGTAGTGGGGATTTTATCTCAGTGATTGGAATCTTTTGAATCTCTTCACCAAAAAGATTTGTTTGGCTTAGTTTCGTGAATGGTTCAGTGACTTTTGCAACTTACATTGTTAGACCAGGAGGTGGTGACAGTGACAAGTGTGTCTTTTGTGTTATGAGTGATCATCAAATCATTCACTCAACTGAGTCGCTCAAAGATGCCTCACTGATTCAGTTTGTTTACATATTGGTTCAATAAGTCCAACGAATGAAAGTTACCTTTACCACACTTAATTTCTTGAAAGCAGGAAAGCTGTCACAAGCTTCAAAGAAAGCGAGACCAAAAATATGAGTTTATGATTTATTCCCTTAAACAATTCATTAAAAAATGAAAATTTGCTCACAAACAAAATACCAATTTTTAATCTAAATGTTGCAAAGGGGTCGTCATAATTTATTATTTTCATTTAGTTTCTCATTTTTAGTGTTGATCCCAACTATGATTCAGTAATTTTGCGATGTTAACCAAGTCTCTCTCCATTTTCTCTCGGACTGTTGCGCAGGGGTTTGGAGGTGCATGTTACCAATCACACCAATTACGGGGACACTGAGTATGGCCTTAGCTGGATGCCCAGACTACTTCCTCCATCATCCAAACTACCAGGTAAAGACTAGTATAGCAGTATCTGTATTGCTCCCTCTGAAGCAATGGAGTCTACAGAGCTTTCAAGTTTTCAGTGTTTCCTGACTGTGCTGTAATGACTCTTTAAACGGAATATACATGGAAAACCTGAACGCTCACATGCACAAATCCTCCTAAACCAGCATGAGGGGACTCACCGCTTCAGCACAGCGGTTCCCAAGGGTTCTGTGGCATGTCCGCATGCCTTTCGTCACCATGGGATTGCCATGGTGCCGCACAGCTGACATGCTGACATGCAAAGTGGCGGCTGTTGCTATTTATACCTGGGCTATGCAGTCAGCCCTCTCTCTATATATATCAATCTCTCTGATATGTTTCCTTTCGTTTAACTTTTATAAACTCTCCAGCGCTTCCACAAACTGTTTCTTTCTCAGACCCTCCCACCTCTTCCCTGCCCCCACCCGGGTGGCCTATACAAGTGGCTGGTGCTTGTGAACGTGGCAGAGCTTGAGTGCATACAGTTAAGGCAGGGGTGTGGGCCGCCCTCTGTCTGTGGCCGTATATAACTCTGCAGGGGTTTCTCAGAGCCACAGGCACCTGGCCTGGATCTTCTCAAGCAGGGGGGCAACACAGCCCAAATATTCCCTTTAGGCATACACAACTCAGGCACCCTGGCTTGTAATGTGGTTCTGCTCTTTTTCTCTTTGAAGCATTAAAGGGGCCATATTCTACTTTAGCATTTATTTATTTATTACAGATGCATCATATCTCTACGAACGACCAAATTACTTAAAATTAAATCATTAAATAAATATTTAAATATATTTTTAAATACATAATTAAATTATTAATAAAACAAAAAATCAAGTTTCTTTGGATTGAAATTAATCCAAAGATAATGATAAAAATGAATAAAATGATAATATGAATAATGAACTAATTATAATATGAAATACAACGGATATTTATTAATGTGTATGATTTTTTAATTATGACTGTCACAATATCAGATTTTTCACGACACCATTATCGTGGCCACAAAAAATCACGATAATGATATATTGTGATTTATATGGAAATTTAAAAAAATAAATAAATAAACTATGCTATCAGTCAAATTCATCTTTATTTATTTTTTCCTTTTTTGACCAATGAATCACAACATTGCATACAAAAAGAACAATTACACCAAAATGCCTACAGGGATTTCCTGGAACTCATAAGTTTTTTTTACTCCTATGAGTCATGTGGACTTTCTGTGTGAGGGCTCCCTCAGGTGTCGAGTATGAATGAAACATTATGTGAGAGTTTAGCGCTCCATAATGATGCTGGTGATTTTAGAGATATTTTTTGTTATTAATTAATTAATTAGTTTATTTATTTTTCAGAGATTTATCAGTATTATTGAAATTGTGCATGCTTTTTTTCCCATATATTTTTATGATATTTTTAAGTTAACCTTTAAAAAAACGCTGTTAAATGTAATCGTTAGCAAATCTCAAATTGTATATACATTTTTTATTTTGTACATTATATATCATACTGTACATTTATAATGATGCCTAAATAAATTTAGTTTTTAGGTTCATTTATATATTTAGAAGATATAATAGAATTTTTAATATTGATCATTTATTGCTATGATATGAAAAAATGTATCAGCTTATTGTTATTGGCCAGAATTTTAATATCGGTTTATCATTATATTTTCTTACTAGTTATTTTCACTCTTTTTTTGGTCTACACTCCCTTTTTCTTTTCTTCCTTCCTTCCCAGTATTTCTCTTTATGTATTCTTATCCATTTTTATCTGAGAAGTATCTTAGTATCTTATCTGCAAATTTAGTTCAGTCAGTCTGTCATTCGTTATTTCTCCTCCTCTTTAGTTATGGTTAGGGATAAGTTACACGGAGCGTTGCAAGTCTTAAGTTGCTTGTAGTTAATGAGGATGTTGATTAGGGTCAGAGGTCATGGGTCAAAAGGAGACTTGGAATTGTGTTTCAGGTTTATAGCCGGGAGTTCTGGTCACCAAGAGCCAAATGGGAAAGTCGAGTAGTGTTTATGTTTGTCAATGTGTTTGTGTATCACAGCAGTGCCTAGAATGGCCAAGTTATAGCTTTCGAGGTCAGAGGTCAACTCCAAAATGCTTTGGCTTTCTAACCACTCTTTAGCCTAGTCAATAGCCAAGGCTCTACATGGGTCACGTGACCTGCCTTCCTAGGAAATTCGCCGCATTTGTTGCCCCGTGGAATCAGCTGGGGGGTTAAGGTTTACATAACGGACACAAGGCCTGGAGCCCATCCAAATACAACACACACACCCTCTCGCATTCCTCTGTCATCCCCTGCTACAGATCCTGGTGTGTTCCACTTTAGAGCCTGCTTGAAGAGAGTAAAACTATGTAAAAAGCCTTTACAATTTGAATTTAAAATAATCTAAATAAAATAAATCTTTCTGTTGGTGTTGGTGTGCAGCATTTGTTGACTTTTCTGGTCTTTTAACACTGCGCAAGATTAACTGTACACGGGCTAAAGCATTAGAGAAGCTTTCTCAGAGCTGTAAATTTCCCTTCTCGTTTTTATAGATGTTTTTCTCTTTTCTGAGAGCCGGCTGGCTTGGTGCAGTGTGAAGAGAGAGCAGAAGAGAAATAGAAAGAAGGCAGGCAGAAAAGAGAGCATGGGGACCTCTGGCAGAGGCTAGTTCCTGGATTTCGGCTTCCATGTTCTTAGGTTTCCTAGAAAACTGGAAATTGAAAATGTGGCTTTATTTTTATCTTTTTTTTTTCTTGGACTACTTCTTCCAGCTTTGTGCATTCTGCTTTGAATTATATGGTGTGAGATATTGTGTGTGGTTTGAGAGCAAAGCCGTTGCTGTGTGCATAGTTTGCCTTTTTTGTTCGTCGTTCTATGTTGATGCATTGGGAATGATGGATGGGACTTTCATACACACATATATGCATATAATTGCTACTGCCAAAGACATGCATTATATATTTTTTTTGCTCACATTGATTCTGTTTTTGCATTTGTTTCACATGCTATACTGTATATTTGTGCATTGGCATCAATTTGTTTTAGGTTATGGACATATAACTTGTTATTGTTATAAACATGTTATTTTACTTTTCCCAATAAATAACCTACTTGATGTATTATTTCAGAGATCAAATCTATATTGGAGTATTTGCTCATTTCTAAATTATAACTGATTGTTGACTATGACATTAAAGGGGTCATGAACTGCCTTTTATTATTGTGTACTGTTCTCTAAGGTCTACTTATAATGTTATCAAGATTTTTACATAAAAAAACATCATAATTTATAAGTAATAGGCTATTTTTCTGTCCTGTTTTGACCCCCCTCATCAGAACGCTCTGTTTGAATAGACGTGGTGGATTGTAGACTCGGAAGTAAACACCCACTGCTATGATTGAGAGTTGTGTATGTTTGACAGCCTACATCCTTCACAGATGGACGCTGCTGTGATTTAGGTTAAAAATGCATAAATACTCTGTACATAACAAACGATCTGTAATATCAGACAAACCAATAGTGACCACATAATAAAAATAGTTACTCACAGTTGTGTGGTGCGACATTACTGTCAGATCGTGTGTAAATCAGTGGGCGGGGCTAAAAAGGCAGTGATGTAGCAGCAGACGTTGATCTTCCTCTGCGGAGGCGGGGTTTAACCACATTTTTATGTCATAAAGTGGCACATTCCACAACCTGTAGTTTTGGCAGATTGGCTTCAATAAAAGCTGTTTTTAGACTAGCGAGAAAGTTTTGAGTTCTGAAACTGACAGGATGTTTTTATAGTACAATGATCTCTTATATGTCAAAAGTTCAAGGGAATATTGATTTCTCAGTTCATGACCCCTTTAAAGAAATGTTGTTCACATAGTGGAACACAAAATGAGATTGGGGCTTTTAAGCTTTAAAAAGTAAATGCAAAAACATCATAAAAGTATCATAAAACGATTTCATATGGTTCATGCACTATATTCCAAGTCATACTTAATTACATAATTTTATGTGATAAATAGACCAAAACTTAGGTTGTTATTCACTGATAATCTTCCCATCTAGTGAGCTGTTTTCTGCTGTGACTAGATCATTAAGTCAGTGAAAACTGGATCAATCAATGAGTGAATCATTCATTCCGGTTTTGTAAACTGATCAACTAAGATCCGATTCAGAAAAAATTATTCACTCATGATCATGAATCAGAAATCACTGATACTTGAATTCATGAATTCAAATGTCAAAATGTTCAATGAGTAACATTGTAAATTTCAATCTGGTCCTCACACAAAGGTATCACATGACTTCAGAAGATTTGAAATATAGAGCACAGGTTGTATGGACCACTTTTATGATAAGGTTATTGTTCCTAGTTTTTAGGGATGCATGATTAATCAAATTTTACTATGCAGTTTATTGTTTTCAATGATTATGAAAACAAAATAATCATGATAAAATAATTGTTGTGCCGCATCCCATTTCGCTCTTGTTTTGTGTTCTCTTAGGAATCCAGTGAACCCCTTTCCTTGACAGCACTGTGCTTTCACCCTTCCCTAAATGTTTAGTAGTTTTCAGTAGGTTATGAAAGTGCACTACAACATAGTTCAACATATTTATTTTTTTATATAATTTTTTGTATTATTTATTTAAATATAGCTATATATTTATATATGCAATATATTGCAATCATGTGATCCCTATATTGACCAAAATAATTGTGATTAATATTTTTGTCATTATCGAGCAGCCCTGTTTTCTTTCAATCCTCATTCACTTTCATCATATTGAAGAATGACCAGTATTTGTTTTTTCAATAAATGTTCTTTTTTTTACTTGATAGAAAGTAAATCATACAAGAACATCTTAAGGGTGAGCAAGTGATGACAATATCCTCATTTTGGGGGAGAATGGTTCCATTAACGATTAGGAGTATCCACATTAGCACACTATAGGCTAAAATTCTCATGAACTATTGGGGGCAATTGGTCATGGCACAAAGTTGCAAGGGACATCATCTCGCATGCATCTCTTCATATATATTTTTTATGTTCCTACTTGAACTGTCTGACCTTCTCCATTTTTCTCTTCAGGACAATGTTGACTGCAGCCCTTCTCACAGACCATCAAATCTAATCAGTTCAAGCTTCCAGCAGTCGTCCAATCGGAATTCTCCAAATCACCCAGGTGGGATATAGGGCTGTGACGGTTGCCGTGACAACCGCGTCACGGCAGTGGTTGGTTGCCACCGGCGGTAGTGCACGTGACGTCACACAATCTACAACATGCATGATACAAAGCTTTTGTATACAAGTGTAATAACAGTAACAGTTGTTGTTTTATTTAGACTATAAGTCTATGTTAATTCACAAATGACCGCAAATGCCATACGGCGTTTCCTTTAGATCATGCTTTAGATTGGCAGGTTTAAGTGCAGGAAAATACAGTTTATTCTGCATTCAACAAATTAATTTCATGTTGAGTGATGGACCTTGTTGGAAACCAAATAATACATTTGGTTAATACATTAATACAAAAATACATTGTACATAATACAATACATACGATCTGGAGCCATCTCCATTCATGTCACCCGTGATCGCAAACGCCCGGCTGGTCAGGTTTGTATTGGTGAGGCTTTCTCCAAACTGGCCAAATACATGTTACGAGACAGCGTAAATGGAAGATGCTAAAAAGAAATGTGGAAACATACGCCGCGATTTCTATTCCACAGAGAGTGCGTGCAGAGCAGGAGTTAACGCACCCGCTTGCTTGGTGGCGGAACAGTGAGCCGTGTCTACACTGGACAGTTGTCGCACTGCGTCGCAACACAACAAGTTGAGTCTGTCTACAGGACATTTGAACTTTGTGTCAGTACATCATAAATAGGACGAGGCATCAGTTTACTGTCGGGGATTTGTTGTGTCATGTCGCACCGCATCCAGTGTAGACAACATCACTGATTATAATGGGTTGTATAGCCTATTTTGTCATGCCGCGCCGCGCCGCGCCACTAGCGTCCAGTAGACAAGGTGTATTTATAACGTTCTTATTTAAGGCTATTTTCTTATTTAACTGTATTATTTCTTTGATATTTTTTTAGTGTTTTGCAGACTGCGTGTTCACTGACAGAAGTGCTAAATAAAACGCACGTGTGTTAATAGATGATCGAGCCTCATTTATTTATTTTTTGTTTCATAATATATATATGTATTGTATTCAAATATTTGTGCTCATAAAAAACGAAAATTTGAATATTCGTTTATTTAAATGACATTTAACAAGAAAGACGTTATTTTTTAATAATCAAGTTTTTGTCACCGTTTCTGAACAAGCTTATGATTAGGCATTATACACAACAATGTTCTACAACAACGTTGAGTTATATCTCAAGGTCAGGGCCGCTGCTGGCCAAATCGGTACCCTAAGCAGTATGCAGGATTTAATTGTTGTGCCCCCTCCCTCAAATATTATGGAAGTAAAAAAAACACATACTATAGGGGTCAAAATAGAACTTTAATAAAATATAAAAGTAAATAAATAAAATGTAATTGTATTATTTACAAATTATAAGTTTAGCTCTAGACAGATACCTATTGCTATGATTTTGTTAATACACTTGTCTGATTGATTTTATAGTCTCAAGCATTCAGAAATCACACAAAAGAAAATTAAGCGGTTTTACTACGATAAAACCATGGTTAATTTTTGTAAGGGTTGTGATGTCCACATGTTTTTTTTGTTGAAGAAATTATAGAGGCTGTGTCATCTATAGCAAAAAGCTGGCCAAAAGTTAAAGATTAAGTGGATATTTGTATTTAAAGGTGCAGTAGGAGATCTTAGAAAATGCTAACTTTAGCCTGATAGCACTGAAGCGAACGTCCCACCCTCCCTGCAATCGTCATCCAAAGCCACGCCCCCTGAACGCATTTACGCTCACAGACTAGAATACCAGAGACAACATTACTACAATAGGCTACATCAGCGGTTCCCAATTCCAGCCCATGTTCCGAAGTGAAGTAAACTTCAACGGATTTCCCCTGCTCAGGAAGTAGGGAGCAATGAACACTGTGTAGGGATCATATCGATCGGAACACAGTTCATGCACGTAGCTCACTTCTAACGAGCTGGCGCGAGGACAGGATTAACCGCTGGGCTACATCATGTGTCATACACCTGTGAGAAAACTTTAAAGGGGTCATATGATGCTTTTTTAAAGATCATTATTTTGTGTATTTGGTGTAACAGAATATGTTGACATGCTTTAATGTTCAAAAAACA
>NW_015548343.1:866197-880378 GCF_001515605.1 Sinocyclocheilus anshuiensis
TTAACTTTGATAAAGAATATCTCTTTGGTTTTGAGACTTTAGTCTTTGCAACTTCAGGGATCTTATCTATTCACGAACAGCTTGTAACACTCCAAAGAGAAAGGAAAACTTGAAATCGCATCATATGACCCCTTTAAAAGTACTACAATACCAGGGAGGAAGATCAGGTTGATGATGTTTGTCTGCCATTCTCGCTCTGTCTGCCCAGCGTGCTTGAATGCGCTGATGACGTATCCTGTCTGCACGAACCTGGTGCGCAGAGGTATGCTAATACATACTTTGACAGGCAGGTAGGAAAGCGTATTTAAAACGCTCGGACCGAGCGTTTTGATTGGACAAACATTTCTTTGCTCCTACGCCTTCCACAGAATATATAAATACAGACAAATACATTTAGACCTTAATGATTGCTATCGGGATGTGAAGAGACTTTCAACCAGCATAACACCTTTAATGTTTGATGTTAAATGATTTCATGTGATTTCTCATTGTGGTGGTGATATTATGATAACTCAGTTTCACTGATTAATTTCATCAAAAGTAATTCCATTTTGTAAGATCATTTTGATCAAAGTAATTCAGACTTCAGGAGGCATACGATGACATTCTGTGATCAAATACAATCAACTTGTTAACACGCTCTACAGCACCACCCAGTGCATTTAGTTATAACTGACTTTTAGTTTGCGTGCTTAAGATTTATTATGGATTCCCTGCATTTACTGCCAGCAAAGCAACACGTAGTAAAATTCGAATAGTGTTTTTATTTTTCGAATAATAATTCCAGATCGAATACTCGACTATTTGTGCACACCCCTAGTTGTTCCCTTGTTTTATTCCCGTACATTCAATTATTTCAGTTATGTTGTATTTTGAATGGCAACATCTAATTGGATTGCACATGCAGCGTTTGTCCTCAGTAGCATTGTGGAGGTCACTGGGTTCTGTAAGGTCATGGAGGTTACTGGTGACCCCTCCTGTAGCTGCGGTGGTTGTGTGCATTTAGGGTTGTATATCCTCCACGAGCTGTGCAAGCCAGGGCCTTCCCCGAATCGCTAACAGTTTTATAGCTGTGAGGAAGGCTCTTGGCCACAGATCTTGTTGTGTGCATGAGTGTGTACACTGTGTGAATGTGTGTGTGTGTGTGTGTGTCAGTGTCCTGCTCTGTTCACCAGATGCTGCCTTGCTTTAACGTGTCACTACCTTGAAGCAAATAGATTTTTCAGAAAGCCACATGGGCTGGTTACTTTGGTCAGGGTTGTAAGAAATACTGACATTGATATATATATATATATATATATATATATATATACGCATGTTCTTGGCTGTCTAAATGAGGACATGCCATAAACTTCTACTGTTTTTATAAAAAGATAATTATAAATACTAAAGACTAACCCTACCCCTTAAAACAGAGGGTTTGGAACTGGGTCCATTGACCCCCTTAGAAGGCGAGAAAGTTTTTTTTTTTTTAAATGTATATTACATATTTATTTTTTAGCTATCAAAAGTTACAGTGTGAATATGACATCAATAAAATGTTCAATTAATATTTCCTTTATACATAAATATAGCTGTCTTTATATTTTATAAATTGGGTCCCTCAAAAAAAAAGTTCGGGTCCTTTGTGTAAAATTGTTTTAAAACCCCTGCCTCCAGGATTTTTATTATTTTTTAAAGTTTTTTTTATTTTTTTAATACAAATGATTTATGATTAATTTTTCCAACTGAGAGCATCGTGAAACTGAGATCAAAGGGATAGTTTTTTTTTCCAACTGAGAGCATCATGAAACTGAGATCAAATGGATAGTTTGTCATATTTAGTTAACTTCTCGGGACAAGTATGTATGCAAAGTAAACACTGTCTTGATGGGGACTTTTCATTAACATCTACTGTTTATATTCTGAGGTAATGATCTTTTCTTTTCTCTAGTCTAAATCCTCACACAAACCTTTCTGCATTTTTAGATGTTCCGTAAGACATTATTTAGTCTGTGTATTAAGCCGTTTTCCTCATGAGGACTGTTGACTGCTTCCTACTGGGCAAGGCGAGAGGGCAGTAGTCCTGTGTCCCATACAGAGAAACACACTTGAGGAAACACACAGTGTGAAAGCCTATAAATCTTTCTTGTTGTGTTCTAGTCATATGTGGCCAGCCATTGGGTGAGTGTGTGTGTGTGTGTGTGTGTGTGTGCATGCTTGCACTTGCATGCCTATGAGGTGACCTATATACAGTACACACAGAGAGAGAGAGAGAGAGAGAGTTGGGCACATGAGGTTGGACCGTCTTCTGAAACACACTTCCACAGTGAGGAAAGGGAGCTGAAAGAAGAACAACAGGAAAGAGACAGTCAGTCTGTATTAGCCTCTGAAGAGGTCTGTGTATCTGTTTTTTAAAAAATTCACTGCTCAGGGCTTGCAAAATCACTTTTTTTGTTTTCCAGTCGGGCTACCAAAATGTATCACTGCCCTGCCCAACGGGCTATCTTGAATAGTGATATAAAATCCCTTCCTTGATTCACGTTGTTCATTCGCTTGTAGGGGTGAAACGGATCATAGTTTATCATTTACACATGTTTCTAAGTCTTACCAATTTAAACATTCAAGCTTTTGGAACCATTCATGCGCATGATATATCAGTTCGGTGCTCGCGCGCACACGCTCAAAGCGCGCACATACAGAGCGGCGTTTCATGCAGAGCACGAACACAGAATTGATTCTTCTTTCGCTTGAACTGACACATACATGCAAAATTATCTCAAAATAACTATCTCGGCAAGTATTTTCATGTCTTAAATGAACGTAAACAGTGGAGAAAGAAATCGCAAGTGCATCATTATATTGGATCCGTGCATTCGGTCTTAAAGGGGCAGCAGCCTATAAATACCTGCTGTTCCATAAGCGCCACCTGCTGTCAGAGAGTGACATTTGTGTCTCATTCAGCCCGTCTGCTGTTTTTGTTTCATTCAGATTTTTTATGTAGTATCACAAAGCTAAAGTCAGACCATTTTGTTTCAAATTTAAACATTTTACAATCTGAATAACATGTATGCAGCATCTTTGTTTGGATCGTGATTAAAATACACAGGCAAAACCTTAGTTTACTTGCATGGAGAAATTTCTTTTATTTGTATTATTTATTTGGGATTTGTTTTAAAATTTCAAGTTAGTATATTGTTTGACATTTTCAATTTCACAAAGTAATGTGCAGCCTTTTGGTCTGATAAATAACAAAAGGACACCTTTTTTAAAATCTGTCTTAAATCTAATTTTGTTAAAGAAATTGTGAGAAAATTGTATCGTGAAATCAGTATCGTGAATCATATCACATCTTGAGTTGAGTGAATCGTTACATCCCTATATGCTACTAGTTTTTGCTGTGGTATCGAAGTAGTAAATTGTTCTTTAAATAATAAGTGTTACTTAAATAATAAAGAACCATATTTTTTTTGCTTATCTGAAAAATGATCCGATCTGTGACTCAAAAAGTGATATGATGATAATGTAATATAATCCGAACCGTGAGATTTGTGATCCATTGCACCCCTATTCTCTTGACTTGTTATTTGAAGAAAAAATACAATATCTTTTATTCGGGCTAGTTAAATTAATTTTTGGGCTACTAAAATCCGAAGAATGAGGAATTTTTAAATTTTGCGAGCCCTGCTGCTAGCTAGGAATCTTCCTTATAGATTGCTGATGAATGTTATTATTAGTTCTTTAACTAACTGTATTGTTTGTCATTGTTAGTTGTTTGACAAGGCTTGAAGTTAATACTAAAGGTATTGTGTCCCTCATACAATAACTGATAAACCGGAGCGAAAATAGACATGCCCACTCTTTGTAAAACCCCACCCTGCAAACAATCTAGTGTACAGTCAAGAGTTTAAATAGAATATGATGCATCAAGGATTCATAATTTGTGAGTACATACTGTATCAAGTGTGTGATTTGTAACAGGATTACCATAGTATTAACATAGTAATATACAAAACCCCAATTATCAGTGAATGTCCAAAAACTTGGCAGTACATGTCCAAAAACACTGTTACCATGATACTTGTTACCATGATGAGCCAGGCATTTTAGAACCTGACCAAAGACAACAGGATTAATCATGTAAAAGTAAAAGTAAAGAAATTATAGATCAATATTCCTGTGAAATATGAGATATTCTTATGAAAATGTTGCTAAGTTATTACTCCCATTATAACACTACTTTTTTCATTATGGTTTGCCCCAAGAACACATTAATATGCAAATTAGATGCAATTTATAGATACATAGTATAGAATGGTAATATCAATTTATGGACATTTTATGCACATTCCATAAAGTACAGTAGTATATCATTGTTATATCTTTCATAACATAGTTGAGAATCATCTTTGTACAAAGTTTGGCTAAAAATAGCCTGAAACCTAAAAACTGATTGGTTAATGAAAAAATAAAACATTGTTTTTGCCTATAGCCTACATGCCTTTTCATGTCTATTTTATTTATTTTTTCTTTTAATAACTTAGTCCTGGTGTCCTCCGCAAAGGACATAGAATAAAATATGAATAAAATATATTTTTTCAAAAAGTTTTTCTCCATTTGTTTCTTATGCTCCAACCAATGTAATGACATAAAAATCACCAAAATTCACAAAACATTTTTTTTCTGATTCTCATGAGGATAATTGCATTAAATAAAATAGATGCATTCAATGCTCAAGCACTAAATTAGCATGAATTCTTGTTGGCTGTCAATGTTTTTATCATCATGATTCCAACGCGGTTCCTGTGTCGTTTTCGTTAAAGTTGTAGTTTGGACTTCTCTATTATCTTGGAATTAGATTGATTATTAAAAACTTATAGTTACGTAGTTATCTTTCTTGGTGTGAACAGCATTAAGCCAGTATATGAACTAGAGTAGTGCTCCTGTTACTCAGTGAGCTAGCTTAGCTAAATGGTGTTTTAGCTAGTCTATGAACTTTTCTGTGTATTTGTCTGAAAGTATGGCCATCTTACCGCCTTCTCTTTCCTTTACATGCCCGGAACGATACGGGACGGCACGTTTCAACAATGGTAACTGTTTGTACTGATGAAGGAAAAGCATTTTGGTGGCCCACACTGCATTAGCATTACATTTAGCATGATTTGCTAACCTTTTAAATGTACCAGTTGTTTGAGGAAATCACTCCAGGGCCTTAAAAGCTTATTTTTTATGGGTCTCGATTGCACAAAGTGCTTCTCAACTAATGTGTCATGACCCAAAAATGTGTGTCAGGGCTGTTTTGATAAGGTTGTGGACAGCAGGGGGAAAACAACACTAAATGCTAATGATAAAAAGCAGTTTTGGTACTGTGAAGGTTACCACTCGAGGTCCTGAAGCAAAACCAGTTGGGAATCACTAGGTTAAAGGAATCCAGTCATCCCTAGTTAGTGAAAATACACATGCCAACTATTGAACCTGTCCTCCTTGCTTCACTTAACAGGCATGTACCGTTATTACAGAGCAATTCCACAAACCACCTGCTGTTCCTCCCACAGAACAGAATGTATTGTGATGATGTGTTTTCTGTGTGAGGAAAATGGCTGAAATATTTGGTTTTGGAGATGTCAGTGAGTAACGTGTGGTCATTGACTCCAGATGAGTTGCTCCGAATCAGATTTGAGGAGTTCGATCAGATCAGGGAAGACTGGGGAATGTGACCAAATCGCTGACCACTTTGGTGTTTATTAATTTAATTTGATACTGCCATCTTGTGGCTATTTATTGTTAGTGGCATTGTAAATTCAGTGCAATGTTTTTTATGGTTTGTGCTAATACTGTTGAAATGAGACCATTAAATCTTGATTACTGTCTCAGATCCTTAACCGCTTCACCATCTCAAGATGCAAATGTAATCGATTAAGCAAACCATACTCAAAGGAAATTAGTTTAAACATAAGGGAAAACTAGAAACTAAAGATTTTGTTATCAGTTTCTGAGATTCTGGGGCACCACTGAACCATAATGCATATAGAGAACAAGTGGACACAGTGGTAAATGTTCTGTGGCTGATCTGTCAAAGTGTGTCCAAAGGCTCAGCTTAAAATCATCCAGGAAGCCACAGTGGATCCTAAAAAACTCTTCCAAAGAAATGTGGGCTGGGAGAGGAGCAATGTGAAAACCACTGCTAACCAAGAACATAAACGCTCATCTCTCATCTGCCAAAGAGCACCTGGCTGATCCCCAAGACTTTAGGAAGAATGTTCTGTGAGTCAAAAATGGAACCTTTACGTCTGGCATGAAGCTAAAACAGCATTCCACAATCTAAGAGCATCTTACCAACAGTCAAACGTGGTGGTGCCAGTATGAGAATGCCTTGCTTCTTCAGAACTTGCCATGATTGGTTTAATGGTTAAGTGAAATTGTGAAATCAAAGTAAATAAATAAAAACCCTTATGAAATATTGATGTGGTGGAGCCATGGTGCAGTGTGACGTTTATTTTAGAATTAATATGAATGAATTAATAAAATGAATAGAATTAATATAAATTATGCTTTTTTTATTCAGTTCAATGTCTTTACTGTTGCTTTTGATCAATTTATTGTGTCCTTGCTGAATAAAATGATTAATATTATTTTCTAAAAAAAAGGGGGAAAAAACTAACTTTTAAATGGTTTCTTTTACATTTTTCATAATTTAACTTTGTTTATTGAAATTCTTCTTCAGCTTGACAAATGTTCAAAAGTACAAATATTGCACATAGTCTTTCAATTAATATGCATAATACTCAATGATCAATTATAGTATCCTATTGTTGTCGATTGAGTGTATTTCTGTCAGTATTGTGGCTACTGCTGATACACTTTTGTAGCCTGTGAGTGATCTAGGACTCAATTTCTTTCTCTTTCCATGCATGTTTTGCTGCAGAGGATGATGTAGATCTGGAGGCCCTGGTGAATGACATGGCCTCTCTTTCGTCCTATGAGAGCATCTATGCAACCTGTGGGACACAGCATTCAGACTCCACCCCACTCTTGCACCGCACTGATGGCAGTGGGCTCCATGGCAACAGAGTGGCCCCACTGCCACAGGCCCCTAGTAATAGAGTGACTGACCCCCGCTCTCCTAC
Source organism: Sinocyclocheilus anshuiensis (assembly GCF_001515605.1). Taxonomy (NCBI): domain Eukaryota; kingdom Metazoa; phylum Chordata; class Actinopteri; order Cypriniformes; family Cyprinidae; genus Sinocyclocheilus; species Sinocyclocheilus anshuiensis. Next base: position 873,304 of record NW_015548343.1, read on the forward strand.
CCAAAAGCTCCGGCGATCACAGCCAATGCACATACAGGCCGTCAGGTGATGTATATGCACACATAGAAAAGTATAAGTGTGTGTGTGTTTTAACTGGTAACGGAAACCTGAGAACATCAGTGATTTCCAGGCCTGGAAAATCATGCAAATTTTAAAAGTGAATTACTTTTGTTTTACGCTATTGTAAGAAAAAATACAGTATCAAAAATACACTAAAACTGTAATATTGTGAAGTAATATTGCAATTTAAAATAAATGTTTTTAATATATTTTAAAATGAGCTCAATTTTCAGCAGCTGTTACTCCAGTCTTCAGTGTCACATGTTACTTCAGAAATCATTCTAATATGCTGATTTGCTGTTCAAGAAATATTTCTTATTATCAATGTTGAAAACAGTTGTGCTGCCTAATATTTCAAGGTTCTTTGTTATAGAAAGTTCAAAAGAACAGCATTTAATTGAAATCGATTTTATTTGTGCATGTAAAAGTCTTTACTGTTACTTTTAATCGATGTAATGCAGTTGAACCTGAAGAAAAGCATTAATTTATTTAAAAAATATTGCTGAACTCAAACTTTTAAACACTGTAGTGTAGTGTCCTGAGATATTCTGTAATATTTCATAATTTCATCAATTTATGTGAAATTATATTCATTGAAAATGATTTGGTCAAAAGGTGTCGGAATTACATGCTGTAATTATCAAGAGGAATATGAAAATCCACCATCCAGTCACTGATTATGATGTGAATTTAATTTAGTGCAGTTTAATAATACAAAAGTTCTAATGTTAAACGTGCTATGTTATGGCAATTAGTTTTTTTTTTTAAATGTTGTATTTTTTATAAAAAAGTAATTTCAATGATTTAAAATACAGTAAATTATTACAAATAACATTAAGTAATATATATTATTTTTATTCATTTATATATTTTTTGTTTCAAATATTAATCAGTGGGGTTTTTTTGTATTTAAGAAACAGAATTCATACTCTCTCCTAAGGCTCTATTGATTTATATGTTATGTACGTGTGCTACATTTTAAAGTCATCGTTCTGTTCATAGTCATAATCTTTTCTCTCCCCAGAATCCTCTCAGACTGCATGTTCTAATTAGCTCTTTTACACATCACCTTTCTGCAGGGCTTCTGTATCGTTCGCTGTCTTTCATCCGCTCTTCTCTGATCTCCATGACAGCAGGGTGTAGTTTCACACGCATACACACACCGAGATGGGTTCACTCAGAGGTTCCCGTCTCTACAAACTCACACAGACACACAGTCTTCTTTCGTTCTGACTCGGCCATGAACCCTGAACGGCACACCCCCTGCTACGGTTCGGATTTTAAAAATTCCCTCAGTTATTATGATCGCTCCAACTGCGCTAAGGCAATCATGTATTATTCCTGGTCTTATTGATGTAGATCAAAGACCCGAAGACGAGTTTAGCATCTGCAGTCTATGTGTCTGTCTGCTGAACTCTGCCAAACACTACGAGAGTTCATGAACCGGTTCTCAGTTGGCTAAGTGGGTTTCAAATCTCTCGGTTTTATTCATATATTCTGTAGTGGAATCCGTAATGCAGCAGTGAGAATTTCATGCGGATTCTTCTGGTTTATTTTTCATTAGCCTATCGCTTTACAGCATTGAAGTTTTCAGGGAACTTTAGGGCTTTAATTCCCTGCTCAGTTTCATATTGATTAAAACATGGATGATATCGGGAATACTGCATGGTTAATGAACCGATGAGATCTTAATGAAACAAGAAGATGTTTACTAGTAATCAAGAAGCTAGATGTTTTAGTGTTAGGAACGGTATGCATTTTAAATCATTTTAAATGTGCATTCAGTACAAGTACAGTCTTTTTTTTTTTGCTTGTCTCTCTGTCACCCCTTGTAGGCGACTTCAAGAAGAAGAGTTGCAAGTTCGTCCGGCGTCCTTGCCAGCTATTCCGAACCCTTTCCCTGAGCTCTGCAGCCCATCGGGATCTCCTGTGCTGAGCCCTGGATCTCTGCCACAGCCATCGGAGTCACATGTAAGACTTGAAAACTGACACTGCCCTCTGAGCCCTATAGCTATTATCCATCAGACACACATGAGATGCTACATGAGTGATTTATTGCAGGTATGAGACTTCTCTGTTTCAGTATGTCTGGCATTCTCGTATTTTCTCACGTATGTTCATTCGAGAAACCTGGAGGTGCATATTGAGGTTAAGAGAAACTAAAATGATCGGAGATTGACATTTCTATGCCATTTGTCTGTCCCTGCAACTAAAAACTAGCCTCGCCCTACCTTGCATTATGGATGCCAGTGGTACATTGTTCGTTTCAAAATCTAGTGAGCTGCATTTGTAGGTAGTATTTTAGGCATCAGAGGCCCACGAGCTAAAACTGTGCTCTTACAATGATTGACGTCTTTATATTTACAAGTCACGAAGATGAAAGAAATCTGTTAACACTTTTTCTACAGTACTGACATTAAAAAATGCATTATTTCACTTAATATTTGTGTGCTACGGTATGTAGTTTTTCTCTTAAAGTAGCATATAAAGTCATTAGCTTAGCAGCATGCAAACATCACGCTCTACGTTAGTTAAGCAGATGCTTAAGACAGAAATATACGGCCCCTGCCTCAGCAGTCTAAAGGCGCTCATCAGTGTCAAAATGTTTGAGATGGCCAATCAAATCAAAGAAGGCGGGCTTTACGTACTCCGCTTTACCGAAGCAGAGTGCAAATGGATGCTTTTCACATTTTTGGGGTTCTCAGATATGAAAGTCTGAAAAGAAACTGGCCGGTTTAGGCATATTAAACATTCGATGAACAGTGAATGTGCGTATTTAAAAAAAAAATATATATATATAATTTGCATATATTTCAAATGCATTACTTTTTATTTATTTCCTTTAAATAAATAATTTCAGTCCCACTTTATATTAAGTGGCCTTAACTACTGTGTGCTTACATTTTAATTAATCATTTGGTACAATGTATTTATTGTGTACATACATGTTTTTACGTTGTACTTATATTTTAAAGGGGTCATATGATGCTGCTAAAAAGAACATTATTTTGTGTATTTGGTGTAATGAAATGTGTTTATGCGGTTTAAAGTTAAAAAAACACATTATTTTCCACATACGCAGTGTGACGTTTATTTTAGAATTAATATGAATGAATTAATAAAATGAATAGAATTAATATAAATTATGCTTTTTTTATTCAGTTCAATGTCTTTACTGTTGCTTTTGATCAATTTATTGTGTCCTTGCTGAATAAAATGATTAATATTATTTTCTAAAAAAAAGGGGGAAAAAACTAACTTTTAAATGGTTTCTTTTACATTTTTCATAATTTAACTTTGTTTATTGAAATTCTTCTTCAGCTTGACAAATGTTCAAAAGTACAAATATTGCACATAGTCTTTCAATTAATATGCATAATACTCAATGATCAATTATAGTATCCTATTGTTGTCGATTGAGTGTATTTCTGTCAGTATTGTGGCTACTGCTGATACACTTTTGTAGCCTGTGAGTGATCTAGGACTCAATTTCTTTCTCTTTCCATGCATGTTTTGCTGCAGAGGATGATGTAGATCTGGAGGCCCTGGTGAATGACATGGCCTCTCTTTCGTCCTATGAGAGCATCTATGCAACCTGTGGGACACAGCATTCAGACTCCACCCCACTCTTGCACCGCACTGATGGCAGTGGGCTCCATGGCAACAGAGTGGCCCCACTGCCACAGGCCCCTAGTAATAGAGTGACTGACCCCCGCTCTCCTACCCAAAAGCTCCGGCGATCACAGCCAATGCACATACAGGCCGTCAGGTGATGTATATGCACACATAGAAAAGTATAAGTGTGTGTGTGTTTTAACTGGTAACGGAAACCTGAGAACATCAGTGATTTCCAGGCCTGGAAAATCATGCAAATTTTAAAAGTGAATTACTTTTGTTTTACGCTATTGTAAGAAAAAATACAGTATCAAAAATACACTAAAACTGTAATATTGTGAAGTAATATTGCAATTTAAAATAAATGTTTTTAATATATTTTAAAATGAGCTCAATTTTCAGCAGCTGTTACTCCAGTCTTCAGTGTCACATGTTACTTCAGAAATCATTCTAATATGCTGATTTGCTGTTCAAGAAATATTTCTTATTATCAATGTTGAAAACAGTTGTGCTGCCTAATATTTCAAGGTTCTTTGTTATAGAAAGTTCAAAAGAACAGCATTTAATTGAAATCGATTTTATTTGTGCATGTAAAAGTCTTTACTGTTACTTTTAATCGATGTAATGCAGTTGAACCTGAAGAAAAGCATTAATTTATTTAAAAAATATTGCTGAACTCAAACTTTTAAACACTGTAGTGTAGTGTCCTGAGATATTCTGTAATATTTCATAATTTCATCAATTTATGTGAAATTATATTCATTGAAAATGATTTGGTCAAAAGGTGTCGGAATTACATGCTGTAATTATCAAGAGGAATATGAAAATCCACCATCCAGTCACTGATTATGATGTGAATTTAATTTAGTGCAGTTTAATAATACAAAAGTTCTAATGTTAAACGTGCTATGTTATGGCAATTAGTTTTTTTTTTTAAATGTTGTATTTTTTATAAAAAAGTAATTTCAATGATTTAAAATACAGTAAATTATTACAAATAACATTAAGTAATATATATTATTTTTATTCATTTATATATTTTTTGTTTCAAATATTAATCAGTGGGGTTTTTTTGTATTTAAGAAACAGAATTCATACTCTCTCCTAAGGCTCTATTGATTTATATGTTATGTACGTGTGCTACATTTTAAAGTCATCGTTCTGTTCATAGTCATAATCTTTTCTCTCCCCAGAATCCTCTCAGACTGCATGTTCTAATTAGCTCTTTTACACATCACCTTTCTGCAGGGCTTCTGTATCGTTCGCTGTCTTTCATCCGCTCTTCTCTGATCTCCATGACAGCAGGGTGTAGTTTCACACGCATACACACACCGAGATGGGTTCACTCAGAGGTTCCCGTCTCTACAAACTCACACAGACACACAGTCTTCTTTCGTTCTGACTCGGCCATGAACCCTGAACGGCACACCCCCTGCTACGGTTCGGATTTTAAAAATTCCCTCAGTTATTATGATCGCTCCAACTGCGCTAAGGCAATCATGTATTATTCCTGGTCTTATTGATGTAGATCAAAGACCCGAAGACGAGTTTAGCATCTGCAGTCTATGTGTCTGTCTGCTGAACTCTGCCAAACACTACGAGAGTTCATGAACCGGTTCTCAGTTGGCTAAGTGGGTTTCAAATCTCTCGGTTTTATTCATATATTCTGTAGTGGAATCCGTAATGCAGCAGTGAGAATTTCATGCGGATTCTTCTGGTTTATTTTTCATTAGCCTATCGCTTTACAGCATTGAAGTTTTCAGGGAACTTTAGGGCTTTAATTCCCTGCTCAGTTTCATATTGATTAAAACATGGATGATATCGGGAATACTGCATGGTTAATGAACCGATGAGATCTTAATGAAACAAGAAGATGTTTACTAGTAATCAAGAAGCTAGATGTTTTAGTGTTAGGAACGGTATGCATTTTAAATCATTTTAAATGTGCATTCAGTACAAGTACAGTCTTTTTTTTTTTGCTTGTCTCTCTGTCACCCCTTGTAGGCGACTTCAAGAAGAAGAGTTGCAAGTTCGTCCGGCGTCCTTGCCAGCTATTCCGAACCCTTTCCCTGAGCTCTGCAGCCCATCGGGATCTCCTGTGCTGAGCCCTGGATCTCTGCCACAGCCATCGGAGTCACATGTAAGACTTGAAAACTGACACTGCCCTCTGAGCCCTATAGCTATTATCCATCAGACACACATGAGATGCTACATGAGTGATTTATTGCAGGTATGAGACTTCTCTGTTTCAGTATGTCTGGCATTCTCGTATTTTCTCACGTATGTTCATTCGAGAAACCTGGAGGTGCATATTGAGGTTAAGAGAAACTAAAATGATCGGAGATTGACATTTCTATGCCATTTGTCTGTCCCTGCAACTAAAAACTAGCCTCGCCCTACCTTGCATTATGGATGCCAGTGGTACATTGTTCGTTTCAAAATCTAGTGAGCTGCATTTGTAGGTAGTATTTTAGGCATCAGAGGCCCACGAGCTAAAACTGTGCTCTTACAATGATTGACGTCTTTATATTTACAAGTCACGAAGATGAAAGAAATCTGTTAACACTTTTTCTACAGTACTGACATTAAAAAATGCATTATTTCACTTAATATTTGTGTGCTACGGTATGTAGTTTTTCTCTTAAAGTAGCATATAAAGTCATTAGCTTAGCAGCATGCAAACATCACGCTCTACGTTAGTTAAGCAGATGCTTAAGACAGAAATATACGGCCCCTGCCTCAGCAGTCTAAAGGCGCTCATCAGTGTCAAAATGTTTGAGATGGCCAATCAAATCAAAGAAGGCGGGCTTTACGTACTCCGCTTTACCGAAGCAGAGTGCAAATGGATGCTTTTCACATTTTTGGGGTTCTCAGATATGAAAGTCTGAAAAGAAACTGGCCGGTTTAGGCATATTAAACATTCGATGAACAGTGAATGTGCGTATTTAAAAAAAAAATATATATATATAATTTGCATATATTTCAAATGCATTACTTTTTATTTATTTCCTTTAAATAAATAATTTCAGTCCCACTTTATATTAAGTGGCCTTAACTACTGTGTGCTTACATTTTAATTAATCATTTGGTACAATGTATTTATTTTGTACATACATGTTTTTACGTTGTACTTATATTTTAAAGGGGTCATATGATGCTGCTAAAAAGAACATTATTTTGTGTATTTGGTGTAATGAAATGTGTTTATGCGGTTATATAGCAGCAAAAGTGTTTTGCATTGTACTTATTTTTTGATATAAGTACATAGTAGATAAGGCCACTTAGTATAAAGTGGGACCATAATTTATTTTAATTTCTTTAAATAATAGGACAATTTTTGTGACTACATCTCTCCGCTCACCAAACCCCCCAAAATATCTAGTAAACATTTTTTTGTCTA
>NW_015548343.1:880469-888348 GCF_001515605.1 Sinocyclocheilus anshuiensis
AATGTCATGGATATGACCTTGTTCTGAAATGCAACCATGGGTTAAATTGAGCTAGTATGATCCAAAAATCTATCTTGCGTATCCAGAACTGTTTGTTTTCATATTGTTGTGTAGAGTATGTTTCAGGCCTTGTGCTAATTGAGAAGCACTATTTTTCCCGTAAGGATTGTTTCAAATCAGTCACTAGTGAGGTTACATTTCAACTTGGATGCTGCCTTAGAAGGTAACAGCCAATGTAGACAGTGGAGCAGCTCGATAGGTTTTTAGTGCAGATCTAATGACTCTCACAAAGCTTATCAGGTTGCAGTTGTACAGAGCGTCTCCTCTTTAATCTCCTGTACACCCCACGCACACTCTTTGGACTTCACAGGGTCAGCCAGAGGGATTGTTTGTAAAGACTGTCCTTTTCAAGTGTGCACACTATTGGTGTATAAAGAGTGCTCTACGAGATGAGTGTGAAATCCTGAACGGAAAAGTGTCAAGTCTCTTTTTTGGCCCTCGACCCCCTTCATATCTTTCCTTCGCATCCTCTGAGCGGAGACTCTTTTCTTGGAAATGAGAGTTGCTTTCCTTTCACACGCCGCTTGAGCTTCCACTTACGAGTGTGTGTGGATGTGTATATTTGTCCAGGTCTGTGCCAGCAGTCAAAGCCCTTCCTTCCTCTTTCCTCTCTGTCCTTTCCCACAATGCCTTGCCTTAAGCTCCCGTTCCAAAGGAAAAAAAAAAACTATTTATGCTTGTTGGCATGCACAAGCACATTAGAGAGATCATGTTTTGTACGTCCTCTCCCTGAAGCGTTCCTGGAGCTTTGAGAAGTGAAGTGTCATTGTGGGATGGCCCTGTGTTTCCAGTTTTTCACTGGGAGTGACCTCACCGCGGGTGGGATGACATCTTGTGATGTCCTGTATGTGCTGCCTGGCTCTATTTCTGTCTTTTCATGTGAATATGATCATTTTGTTGTTGTCAACACCCTGAGGACAGTCTATCCATCACTCCTTTGTCCAATTTCATCAGCTGCTATAGACTACTACATTTCTAGACTACTACATTACTACATTTTTTCCATTTAAATTTTTCTAGACTCTGTTTTAATGGGGAAATTAAATTGTATTAATCAAAAAGCATGTCTGATTAATTGAAATCATGAAACTTACACAATTTAATGGCAATTTATTAAAAGCTACATTTAAAAAAAAATAATTTTAAGGCCCTATGAAATGTTTAATTTTTTTCTCAAATTCAGTTTTTTTTTATAACCGAATTCTGTGCTTTCCATTAGTTTCTGAGTTCCATTTAAATGGTTTCATTCAATTTTAGTAATCAAAAGCATCTCTAATTAATTGATTTGAAAAAAAAAAAATTATTATTATTATTATTATTATTTTCTTCAGAAATACTGTGTTGTGTATTTACATTTTTCTGGTAAATTCTGGTAAATATTTTTTTCTGGCAAATATTCCTTAAATGATGTTTTAATAATCATTTTATTAGTAGTAGTAGTAGTACTATCATTACATTAAGTAATATATTTCTGTCACAGTTTCTTCAAGTTAAACCAAACTTTTCTTTTGACGGGTTGCTGTGAAGACATTTCTTTAAGTTTCTTTATATTATATGGCGATAGATTTTCTCAAAAGAAACACAAAATGTTCATGAAGTGACTCTCAGAGCAGCTCTGGAGTTTGTTAATTGTAGTAAATGAAACTGCACATCTGCGCCATTCATTCACACAGAGACACGCAGAATGTGCAGGATTCATATTTAAATAGTATTTTTGCATTTGAATATTCACAGACATAAGTCCATATTGCATTTTCATGTACTGACCTACTTTTGATTTATTCATCCAAAATTTGGCAAATTCCGTGACATTCCATGTTATAGGCCTACAGTAAAGTCCATTTTTATGACCTGATTCCGCAATTCTGCCCACTTTTTTTTTTCCGCATTGTGGAAATTATAGAGCCCTACATTTCTTTAGTTCGTTCTTTCTTTCACTCTTTCTTTCTTTTTTGTTTTTTTGTTGTTTGTTTGTTCCTTCTTCTTTCATTGTTTCTTTTTTTTTCTTTCATTCTTTTTTCTTTCATTCTTTTTTCATTCATTTGGTTGTTCATTGTTTTGTTATCTTTTGTTGTTTTTGTTTGTTCTTTCATTGTTTCATTTGCTCATTATTTTGATTTGTTTGTTTGTTTTTTCGTTGTTTTGTTTGTGCATTCTTTTGTTCTTTTGTTTTGTTTGTTTGTTCCTTCTTTCGTTCTCTTTCATTGTATCGTTTGTTAGCTTGTTCATTCTTCTCTTTACTTCATTCTTGCTTATTCGTTTTTTCTTTATTCTTTAGTTTGTACTTTCACTCTTTTTCATCCATTCAATCATGTGTTTTTCTTTCTTTCGTTCATTCTTTCCCTCCCAAGTTTATTCCAGAATGCACTGCAACAAGCTCAAGTGGAAATCTTCATCCAAATTGGCAGATGAAGCTGAATTGTTGTCATTTGTGAATATTTTCTTCAGTGTTGATGTGTATTGATAGAAAATAGAGTAATTTAAAAATGCAGTATATTATCACCCAGTATTTCTGTGTGCTATGAATTTTGGTTTACTTAATTTGGAGATTTAGCTTCACAACATCCCCATCAGTTTCTTGTGCTTTGCAAACATGCTGTCCTGTTAATTGTATGTGCGTTTTTCACAGTGTTGGTCCACCATAAAGAGCATTTATGCTAGTATCCACTATAGTGCCTATTGTGGCAGTGCTGAGAACACACTAAGTACTTTACGCTGTAGTGTGAGTGGTAATTGTTGAGTCATTTCAGGTATACCGACTACAGTAAGCCTGGAAAGGTTTAGTTCTTTTGAACATACATCTGGAAGAGATTATTTGTCTAGACTAGGGCCATAAGATTGTTTGGAATGACTTGGACTTGTTTGAAAACATGGTCTTCCTCCCTTTTTGTGCTTTTGCCCTTGAGTGAGTTAGAACAACAGAAAAAAATCTGAAAACAGGACGCTGCTTTAGCTTTGAGGTTGAAGCCAAGGCAGTCTGCTGAGGTAAGAGTTCCGTTGTCAAGATGTATAGGATATCCTGAACGGTCATGTTGATTTTGGTCCCAAAGTTAAGTGATTAAAATTAAATGAACAATGTGTTCTTGTATTCATTTATTTATTTATTTATGCATCCTAATTATCAGAAAAGCAGAAATTGTTAATATGGATATAATATAAACTACAATTTTTTTTTTTATAAGTCTCTTAAACTCACCAAGACTGCATTCATTTGATTGCAAATGAACACAGTAACAGTAATATTGTGAAATATTATAACAATTATAATTAGCTGTGTATTTGATATATTTAAAAATGCATTTTTTTTTTGCTGTGATGGCAAAGCTGAATTTTCAGCAGCCATTACTCCAGTCTTAAGTATCAAATGATCCTTCAGAAATCATTCTAATATGCTGATTCACTGACTTTCTGACCCCAAACCTTTGAATGGTAGTGTATATGGGTATATATAATAAAAATTAGAGGCAGATGTCTGTCATTAGAATAGATTTTAATTCCTTCTCAGAATGATTCATAAATTTGTAGCAATAATACATTTATCGTGGGAACATGTATGTTACATTATAGTTATTATTCCTGGAAATTAAATTAGAAATGGTTTATATTTGAAACAATCATATGGTGCTGACAATTTGAAGATAATCCAGTGAAATTTATGTGATTTGTCACTTTTTATTTGGAACTTCATGGACACAGACCAAAAGATAAGACCATTCATAACAAACGAATACATCTGGCATCAGTGAACAAACATTCACACTATGTAACACTTGAGTGAGTAAAAACAGTAAAACTGATATTATAAACAGACTCCAGACCCTGATTGTAAACCATTTTCCAAGTCAAATAGCCAATGTACAGTTGAAGTCTAATATTAATGCGACAAGTTGCAGTTACACCTGAATAATGTACAGCCACCATTTCCACTGATATCCCAAAGTGTATAGCAAAATCTCTACTTTCTACAATCACACTGTATATACTGTTACACCACCCAGCCCTAATATTTCTGACCTTTGTTCATGTACTTTGTTCCCAAAAGGTCTTACTAAGTTGATGTCAGTTATGATGGTTTTTTTTTAGAGAGTTTGAAGGTCACACCAGTAAGCATGTCTAATTATGGTTGGCAATACTTTTTGGGCATAATTTTGTAAATGATATTACTACTGAAGAATGCTGTAGATGGGTTATGCACACATGTGGTTTCTTAATGATCTCATGAGGATTGTCTGACCCTTAGTGACCGGCGGGCATCAGACAGAACTGGCCAGGCTTTGGTGTGCATGACATAGGCACAACACGCATTGCTCAATGTAGTCTCTTGCTGAGCGTGGGAATGGAATAAATACTGCTGCTGTGTTTGTGATACTGACAGTGCATTAGCGTGATTATAATCAGGTGCTTGAGATTTCTGTCAGTATGCGTCACAGAGTTGGAATCTTTTGTAATTTCTCGTGCATGCTCCACAGAGGTCTTTCTGTATGTGTGTTTATCTGAGCGTCTTTGTATTTATACTGGCACTGCCCTCAGACTAGACAAGATTACACTCTGCCTGCATATGCAACTGAAATCATACGCTCTTGCTTAAATACACACACTGTAAAAAAAAAATCTATAAAATTTATGGTAAAAAACCGGCAGCTGTGGTTGCCGGAATTTTACCGTAAAAAATACGGTAGCAACGTTTTAGGTTTTACGGTTTTAACTTAAATTTACAGTTAAATACCAAAATTTCATTAACTGATATAATGTTAATATACCAACCTTATTGAAGTACTGAAATCTGTTTTGTAACTTTGTAAAACACTGATAACCACCCAATGCAGGTGGTGATGAGAAAGTCACATGATGAACCAAAAATTTACCGTTAACCATTTAACAGGTTTTTACTGTAGCATTTTTACAGTCATTTACCGTTAAATTCACAGTCATTTTTTACAGTGCAGCAGATTCAATCTGTACGTTTTTTGACAGGTGAATGCATTTGTGTGATGTACGAATTTACAACGCTACTGTCACCCCAAAAAGTACCTGGCCACGCTTGTGTGAGATAAATAGCAAAATATCAAACCAACATATTAAAGATTTTAATTTTCAAGAAATACGTTTAGTAAGAGACTGTTTGAAGTTAGATTTCAAATGATAAAACAGTAGATATACTGTAACCTGTGTGAATTTCTAAAACTTAAATATAAATAAATAAAATAATTTTAAAATAAATGATTAAATTAAATGATTTTGATATAATCATATAATTTAAACATTTAAATGATTAAATATTTAAGTTATTATTATTTTTGTAGATAAACTAGTAGTGCATAGCACTAATGTTGTAGGTTTGATTCCCATGGAATGCATGGACAGATAAAAAGTGCGTAGATTGAATGCCCTGTAGGTTGCTTTGGATGGAAGCGTCTCCCGAATACAAAAATGTAAATGTTTTTCAGAATGACGTGCATTGATGAATTGCCCACAATAAGACCCAAAACATGCGTTTAGAAAATAAATGGGGTCAATTTTGACTTCAACTTCAACAGCAAGTTACACACAGTAACTTCTCCGAGTGGTGTATGTGTGTTTGTTTAAAACGGCAAGAGCGCACAGGTCTGCCGCTGTGGGATTAATTAGGATTCGCTAGATTTTCTTATTTACTCTTTTCTTTATTTATGTGTGTCAGCTTTCCCCTTGTGTGCATACAAATACTAATACGGCATTCTGTGCATGAGTGATCCATCTCTGATGTAGTAACTTGAGTTTCAAGCGCTGAACCTGTCGTGACCTCCGCTGGATTCTGCGAGCGAGTGATTAATGGCAGTGAGCCAGAGCGCGGAGCCGCAGGGGGTGCGTGTCTGTGAGTTTGTGTACAGTGCGAAACGACACCAGGCCCTGAAGACTCTCGTAAAAGTCAGACCATAAAGTGACAAGTGATTGAGTGCTAGCAACATACACAAAACCAACACAGACACATCTGTGTGTGAGCGACAGTGACACCTAATGTGTTTGTTGAACTAGTCGTCTTTGTTTTCAGTCGGTCTGGATTTTTGGAACATACAGGTAGCAGCAAATCAAAACAATACGGGTGCATTTCATGCCGTATATTAGGTCTTATTTTAACATTTCGGTATATTTGCATGCCGATAGAGAACAGAATGTTCAGGCGGCTGGCTTGAGTTTTTATTTAAGAATGATAATATGACCAGTCACTTTTTCCAGCACCTGTTTATTTCAGTTAACGTATTTTGTTTCACTTAAGAAAAATGTTTTTTGTTGTTTTAGTTTTAGTAACTATAATAACTCTGGATTTCTTTAGCTTAGTTGTGAAAAAATTGGGCTGGTTATCCAGATGTTGTAGGTTCAAACCCTTCAAGGTGTTGTAACAGTATTTAGATGGGGAAAAAATGCCCTTTGCTTTTCTTCTGTTTCTCGCGCTGTAAAAAGCTTCAAAGTCACATCTGCCACATCATATTACAATTTTGCAATATACTCTAGAGTTGCCCTGGAAAACTTGAAATCTTTTGAGAATTTTCATAACTATTTTGACTCTCTCAGACCAAACTGACTCTTTCTGAAATAAAAAATACCATAAATTAGATATTCAAATCAGATCTTCCATTGAATTTCATTGTTTGTCTTCTGGTAAAGACCACTTCGAAGTTGTAAAAGAAGCCTTTGTATACTCTGTCCTCACGTACTCTTTAAACTGCAGTTCAGCCAAGCTTAGACGCCCTCAATCTAGCTTTGCTTTGATGATAGGCTGACATTTGTTAACTTATAACTGAACTCGAGTGCTCCGAGCAGCATGGGACCGCACTTTTTTTTTTGTTGTCTGTCTTGTCCTCGGGATGTTGCGGTCAGCTGATGAGACTTTCCATAAATGCTTTGCCCGATTAGAAAAATCAAATTTCTCTTGTCATCTTTCTTGTTCTCTTTGAATGGCTCTCTCGTTGTGTGTGTAAAGAGAGTGTACGATACTGTACTGTACAATGCTTAATTTATCTCTACCAAATTAGCTAACATTCACTGTACCTAAACAATGGCCAATTGTTCGGGTTGTATGTATGTTGGTTTCCTTGAACATTTGCACAAACCATTTGTCTTGTGTTCACCTTGTTTGTGCTGTCCCATTTCACATCCATCCAAAACCCACCTAAGATGAGAAGGATTTCTAATGAGTTTGTTGCACAAAATTTACTATGTGACTTTTTACATATGAATACATGGGTGTGTGTTATAGTTTCTATAGGAGCACTGCTAAAGCATTTGTTCAATTGAAACAACACCTATATGTTTCTAATTCTTGTTTACCTGACACACAGTTGTTTAGCATTTGAGGCATGGCTAGTCTTGCTTATGTGTTTAAGGTAAGACTGTAAGTAGCAATGGTCACACTGTTTAATTCACATGTATTTATGTAGCATTTTTAATGTCATGAAGGAGCTTTACTGGGTGTGATGCCTAAAATCCCAGTGAGTCAGCACAAAGTAACTGGAACAGAAATCCATTAAATTGACGGTTTGTGAACGTGGCATTGTCAGGCCATGAGAAATTTAATTTTATTTCATTTGACACCCTTTTATAAGCAGATGCTCATGAGGCAGTCCTGTTTATATGAACACAGTGATAGAATAATTTTGTATTTTATGTATATATGTGTATGTATGTGTGTGTGTATATACATATATATATTATAGGGATGTCCTGATCAGGTTTTTTGTGACCCCGATTTGATTCAAGTCATTGAATACTGAGTATCTGCCGATACCGAGTCCCGATCTGATTAAGCAGTTTAAATATATATATATATATATATATATATATA
>NW_015548343.1:888544-921791 GCF_001515605.1 Sinocyclocheilus anshuiensis
AATATACTTTAAAATATAATTTATTTCTGTGATGCAAAGCTGAATTTACATCAGCCATTACTCCAGTATAAAGTGATATTAAGAAATCATTCTAATATGCTGATTTATTATTAGAATGATCAATGTTGGCAACAGTTGTGCTGCCAAATATTTTTTTTTTTGGAAACTGCGATACTTTTTCAGGATTCTTTGATGAATAAAAAGTTAAAAAGAACAGCATTTATTCAAAATATAAATCTTTTCTAACAATATAAATCTTTGCTATCACTTCTTATCAATTTATCCTTGCTGAATATAAGTTTTAATTTCTTTCAAAAAAAGAAAGAATAAAAATGTACTGACCCCAAACTTTTGAACTGTAGTGTATATTGTTAGAAAAGATTTCTATTTTAAATAAATGTGCTTCTTTTTAACTTTTCATTAATCAAAGAATCCTGAAAAAAAGTATCACAGGTTCCAAAAAAATATTAAGCAGCACAACAGTTTCCAGCACTGATAATAAATCAGCATATTAGAATGATTTCTGAAGGATCATGTGACACTTTAGACTGGAGTAATGATGCTGAAAATTCAGCTTTGCATCACAGAAATAAACTATATTTTAAAGTGTATTAAAATAGAAACCATTATTTTATATTGTAATAACATTTTGCAAGATTACCTTTTTTTTCTGTATTTTTGATCAAATAAATGCAGCCTTGATGAGCATAAGAGACTTCTTTAAAAAACATTACAAGTCTTACTGATCCCAAACTTTTGAGCAGTAGTGTATATATATATATATTCATATATTTATAGTGTATATAGTTATATACACACTAAAAAGATCACTAGTAATTTTTACAAACAATTGCATAGAAATGGCAAGTAACACATTGAATTAAACATGAAATTTAACTTTATTTACAACTTTAAATAATTTTTATGTATCTATAGGTGTGTGTGAAAATTAATTAATTAAACAAGTTATAATTCATTAATATTGGTTAAAGCATTAGCTGTCATGAACTAAAAATGAACATTTCACTTTTTAGCTGAACTTTTAAGATTTTTAAATTCATTTTATTCAGAATACATTAACTTATGAGTACACTAACTTATTTGTTCAGTTTGAAATGTTAAAATGTATTAGTACATGTAGAAATTAACCATTATTTGGATTGCCTGGTATGCTAGGCATACCCATCTTGCCAAAGTGTTGTGTTTAATCTAAAAGCTCATCTAAAAATCAATATTAGGGTAGTTTTGGATCAGGTGTTACATATCCACTTGTCTTATTGCTGAGTTAGCAAGGTTCCTTTGTTATACCTTGCTACTATGTTAAACCTACCATCTGATGCATATTATTGAGTTTGATTTGTAAGGAGAAAGAGACTTTGACTTCCTCTTGTAAAAACGGTGAGCAGGACATTACGTTCCCAGTCTCGTTTCATGTGGTTAAGTAGGATGATGCTTTAAACACTTTTTAGGCCCATCACACCACTGACAATCCACATATTTGTTTACCTGTCTCCTGAGTCATGCTCTGTGTGAGAACCACTTTGTATTCTTAGTTCACACAGTCAAACAAACTCAAATGCCCCATTTAGCAGAACCCTTGCCAAAAATCCCCTCCCATGTGACCTGTTAAAGGTTTGTGCTGTGAAATGAAACACCGTTGCAGCAGAATTGAATATGTCTGTGCGTGTGGATCCTGTCTCCACCCTAGTGTACACTCAACACCAGTTTGCTTCGGTTTGTGTGCCAGAGCCTTAGGACACACTACAAAACACACACACACTCTCACACACTGCCCAGTCAGCTGACTGCAACACAAACCCCTGAGAGATGACATGAGCCAACATTGCTGAAAACATCAGCATGAGAAAATAATCCTCTCCTCAAACTACCCTTGTCCCTCTTGATTCTTAATTCATCTCAAATGGTATCTTTATGTTTGGTCTTTTGATGTCAGTTAATTGGAAAATTACATTTCATGAGAAACAATGTACCGACTCTTGATGATTGCTGGATCTCTATATTGTTATAAAAAAATGTTTCAGTCCTAGTGCCAGACTACAGCCTCATGTGCTGGGGTTTAATCTTTTTATGCTATTTCTGAATTTAAACTTGTGTGTATTTAAATTTTTTTATTTTATTTATTTATATATATATATATATATATATATATATATATATATTGTAACATCGATAATGTTTCTGACCTTTTGCTTCCAAGTTGGTGAAAACTGTGGAAAATGCAGATGTGGACTGAAACTCAGTAATAGTTAATTTAGTTAGTTAAATAACATAGTGTTATTCTATATGATATATAGTATTATTATTAATGTGCAGTGAGGTTCAAAGTCTGAGATCATAAATCTAGAATTAATTAGTATGTATGTATTTATTTATTTTATTATTTATTTTAATTGAATTTTTTTTTTTAAATCAACTTTTTGATAATTTTTTATAAAAGTCTTATACATAGCATGTGTGTATCTATTGATTCTCTCTCTCTCTCTCTCTCTCTCTCTCTCTCTCTCTCTCTCTCTCTACTTTTTGATATGCATATGTCATCTTGTGTCATATGTATCCCATTCATCTCTGTTTATATCCTTTATTCATTCTGGGTTTGTTTCCACTTGCTGATAAACTGTGAAACACGTCGGGTTGCACAAACATGTCTCTCTCTCTGTATCTCACACACAGACTGGCTCCTCTCCGTGAAACCTGAAACTTCCAAAGCTGTCACTGACGGTTATCCCCTGAGATCTCTAAACAAAGGCGTGTGTGTGTATGTATGTCAGGGCAAGTTATATTTTTTGCCTGTAAATGTGGATTTTTACAGTATGTTTGTGATGTCACTGAAAGGCAGGGTCACGTAGAGTTCAGTAAACTGCAGATGGTAATAATAATGCATGAGTTTGAGTGTACATGCATGTGCACCAGGCCTGTGTGGGGTTAAAATCGAATTTGCACTGTCTAGTTAGGTAATAAGAGTGAGGTGAGTGATCGCAGCACACATGACTGTTTAAAAATGAACTCACAGGGCCTTACTTCCAGAGAGCCACAGGTTTCTCATAGTCTTATGCACTTATCTAATTTACACTAGCTTAGACAGGGTTTTATCATGCTAAGTTGTACAATACTTAAAACATTATTTCCATTTAAATGGATGGCTGTTTAAGTTATAGATTTTCGGTGATTCAGTCTCTTATTCATCTGTGATAGCTTCTTGTTTCTGATGTCTTTGATCTTCCGCTGTGGGGGTCAGTCTTGCATAAGCAAAGTCCCTTTAAGGCAAGTCATTTCACTTAGCAGGCATCTTTGAAAAGCCTCTTGGGCATGCAAGTGCAGCTCCTATCTCATTGAATGGGGAAACATCAAATTCTCCAAAACTGTTTGCCAACCTTACAATTAAATTTCATATTTGAAATCACCAATGAAATCCGACAACAACTGTCTCATAAATGTTGTTTCTTCTGCTCAAATAGCGTTAAAAAGCGTATTTTTCAGACTAGACAAGCCAGTGCGCATGCGCAGTCCTAAGCGTGCATCTCAGAATGCTGTTTCTATAGCAACTGGAGCTTCTAACGGCAACTGCAGTGACGTGATGACTTTACCTATTAGAGATTGTCTCTTTTATTCAGAAGACCGAGCTTCCTTTGATAGAGCGGCCATATTGAGCGTTGCATTTTTCCCCGTGCAAAACTATACAAGTGACACGTCTTGGGTATTCTATAGTCTTTGGCATAAGTGTTTGTGCACTGCGGCCAGTCAGTTTAATGGTTTCTCACCCACATATGCTCATGTATGCTTATATGCATCGGTGTGCTTGTGAGTATGGTCTGTACTTGCGCACACACACACACACACACACACACACACACACACACACACACACACACACACACACACCTACACACACACAAATCCCAGGGCAGTTTTTAGATGCACATGAGTTTAATTATGACACAGTATAGCATTGCACTCACTCGCACGCTCATTTACAGAAATGCTGAGTAAAGCCAGTCATAACTCTTGAAATGACTATATCAACCCGATCACCTCTTGTCTATGTCTTGTCTGTCTTACTAACTATCTGAATGTCTCTCTCTATTTGTCTGTCTTACTATCTGTTTGTCTTTCTGTTTTACTATCTCTCTTTGTCTGTCTTACTAGCCGTCTGTCTTTCTGTCTTCCTATCTCTCTTTGTCTGTCTATCTTTCTGTCTGTCTCTCTTGCTATCTATCGATATCAAGGGTGGCCAACGTCGGTCCAGGAGAGCCACAGTCCTGCAGAGTTTTGCTCCAACCTTGATTAAAACTCACCTGCTTGTAGCCGTCTAGTAACCCTTAGACCTTATAACTGTCCAGCTATACACCTTTTTAACTAATTATACACCTTTCTAACTGTATATATATATTCCTAACTAACTGTGCACCTGTCTGTCTAACCATCCAACTGTATTTGTCTATTTAACTATATCTAACCGTATTCCTGTTTATATAAATAAGCTCTATATCTGTGCATATATAATCACAGAACCTAATGTATCAAACGTATTGGCCATATACTGTGACCTCTGTTCTATTTCTGGATTACCTCTTCCCTCTTTATACAAACTGCGAACAATGCTTGAACAACCCTCTATTAACTCCCAACAAATACTTTGTTGCCATGTGACCCTCAATGTTTGCAAAACCTTTATTTAACATTTAAAGATCCTCCCATGTGACCCGCAGAGGCGCCCACATGATTGTGAGGATGCGTTTGAACAACATTGGGTAAACGCTCTTACGTCATAAAGCTTGTAGAAAGTAGCATTTGCAGCAGTAGAATGCTACATGCATAACAAAGAATGCTCTGCAAACAGTTTCCACCGCTATACTGGTCTTGCCAATAACTCAACCCCCAACATCCTTTTCTTCATGGTGTCTGTCGAGTCAGATTACATGATACTGTTGTCTCCTGTCTGAGAGGACTGAATGGTATGTTTTTGAATTTGTTTTGTTATTCTTTACCAAACTTAAACTGAAGGTGTACGTACATCTTCAAACAGTGAGAAATAGTAAGGTGTTGAGAATGTTGAGTATGAGAAAGAAAATCACTAGTTTTACTGGGGAAGTGTTGTGGGAGGAGGGATTTTGCTGGGATTTGGCCTCTGTTGTGTGTTTTTAAGAAACACTCTCCAGTTGTGATATGCTGAGTTTTGAGAAAAGAGAGGGAGCGGTTTTCTTTGGCTGTGGAGTTCAAAGCCAAACTTCAGGGGGGGAATGGGAGTGAAAAAAAGAATGAGGAAAAAATCTGACTCTATGTGTGTGTCGAGATCTGGATGTGGGGCTCTGTCTCAGGGCTTTCCAGAAAGAATTTGAAACTTTGACAGAAGCCAAGGCAAAGTTTGATGTGGGGGAGAAAGAGAGAGTAAGGTTGTGGAAAAGAGAGAGGGAGAGACAAAAGGAGAGTTGATGGAAGAGAGAGAGAAAACGAGATGGAAGGGGGTATATAGAGGAAGAATCGTTATTAATGGTTTTTAATGTGTTTCTATAAAAAAGTATATTATAATAAAATGACAGAAAATAAAATGTGCACAAATGTAATGAAATCAACATGAATTATGAACCATTTATTTATTTATTTTACTTTACAATTTTCATTTAATGTATTATTCCAATACAAAGTATATGCTTTTATTGCACTTTAAAAATTAAATAAACTTAAAATTAAAAAGTAAAATTATTACACCCATTTAAATTCTTGATTGTTGGCTAATGTTGATTGTTACATTGTGTTTTTTTTTTAACAAATCAAAACACATAATGTAACAATCAACATTAGCTTATATATATATGTGTTTTCAAATACTAAAGGTCTTAAGGTAAACACCTGTAATATATTTCTATGATGTTTGCCATCATTGACGTCAGCTATATTTGAATAAGATTTGACAGCAATTCCCAATTTGTTTTCTTTGTTGAGTCTGTCCTCTCCCATGTAATCTCTTTTGTTCCATGGAAGAAAAAAAGTTATGTTTGGAATGACTAAATAAGGGATACCCATTATATGAATTTTATTGACAAATTGAAAACGTAGTCATCTCTCTCCGTCTTTTTCTCGCAGCTTAATCCACTAGAGTATTGTAAGACACAAGCTGCTTGTCAGCTGAGTCTCTCTCCCTTCTTTTCTCTCTCTCTCTCTCTCTCCCTCTCTTGTTTCAGCAACTCTTGGTCTCATCTCAACCCTCTGCCCATTCTCAACTCCTCTCATCCTCTCGCTTTCTTTCCTCCTCCCCTTGCCCTCCCTCTTTCTCTCTCTCTCTAACTCACTCATTCGCTCACTCTCACCACGCGAGTGAGCAGAGGTTGTCTCAGAGTGAAAATGCCATCGTGTTCGCCGGACTGTTGCTTATATCAGGCTGTAGAGGTAAGACTGATAGTAACTACTTTCTCTAAGAAAACCATACACATCTTGCAGATGCCGGTCTAAAAACATTTAAAATTGAGTCATGCAGATCATCTTTGTGCATAAATTGCACGCTACTGTTCCCTGCTTCTGTGCTTTTAGTTTGTAAAAAAAAAAGTGTCTATAATAATCATAGTTGCAAATGTTTGCTTTTGTGCATGAATGCGTATATCTAGTTGTGCACTTGCACATGTAAATGCATTGAAATCATTTCTTGTTTTGTGTGCACATTCATTGGAAGAATTTCTCCCTTTTCTGTTCCTTTCTCTTTATCTGGGCCATTGGCTTTGGCGTTCACGTGAATTCTGCCTCTTAATGGAGTATATCCTCTTGTGCATGCGTGCGTGTTCAAGTCAGTCATGCTAATGAGCTCCATTGAGCTAAGGACCACATAAACAGAGATATGCATGGTTTGCAACAACAAAAACTTGAACAAGAAGTGTAAATTTTTCATCAAGCATAATTTTTATTCTTCGCTAACTGAAAAGTTTGTATTTGAATCACATACGTTTAGTTTAGATGGTTCACACAGGACCATTACAAGGCTAAGATGTCGAAACACAAGCTGTGAAATGATCCAAGTCTGGAGCATTGTGCGAAAGTGTGTCTGTAATTGTTCGACAAATTAGACTCATTGAGAACATCGCCTTGAGGTCATATTTATTGACATTCTGTGTGTGTCTTCAACAGATCATCAAGGTTTTCAGCGAGGATGGTGTGGGAAAAGTTGTGGAAGTCCCCGCCGACATGACGGCCAGAGATGTGTGTCAGTTCCTGGTCTACAAGAACCACTGCCTGGATGACAACTGCTGGTCGCTAGTGGAGCATCATTCCCTGCTTGGTCTGGGTAAGCCAGCATACGTGTACATTCATTTTCTGCGTCCGTATGACTTGTGCGCGTGGCACACAACCCAGTCTAAGAGGACACGGTGTTCTGTCCAGGGACACTGGGTTCCCAGTGCACTGCACTTCGTGTAACATGAAATCACCTTTCAGCAAGCCCAGACTCAGAGTCTTATATAAACACACATATTTGTTCTCCTATTAACACTTAAGCTCTCAAAAACGACTATACATCATGCACGGCTGCACATTTTGTATGCGCAACTGCTCGTAGAGTGTCTAACCTGAAGGAAAGAAAAAGCGTTCACAATGCAGATAGTTTTGAGATGAGCATAGAAAAGACAAGGTTGGCGAAGAACTAGTGCTTAATATCGCACTGAGGACACGTGTGGCTGCCTATTTCTCAGGCAGATTACAGATTAACCCTTGTCTAAATCATCCTAAACAGATTTAACTCTGCCTGACCTTTAGAGATGCAGTCATTGCTCTTGTAGGGTGTTAAAAAGCCCTTTATTGAGCTTCTGAAATAATTCGGGCCGACACAATCAGCTCTTTATTTTAATTCGTCCACTTTAAAGCCATCAAGGAAAGTCGTGACTTTTGCATAGACGCTGATTGTGCCGATCACATGGTATGATGAGGGTGTGGTCTGTTTTGGTGAGCTGACATCTCTGGAGAGGCCAGATATTATGTGGTGTAGTTAGATGTGTTCCCCTCATCTCTTCTGAAGACATTAGAGCATCAACGTTATGGAAACCTTCTGGAAACGTTGCTCTTACGTAAGCCATTAGCAGAGGGACTCTGCTGACTTTGCTGCTCTCTGTGCAATCAAGCTAAATACATGACCTCATCCCTCTGCAATGCCTCTCACTTTCCCTCGCTTTCTCTTTCATACACAGTCATGCTCTCTCTCCTTCTCTTGTGCTCTTCTCGGAGGAGTGAATTAGAGGATGAGGGATCAGATGCACAACAGATACATTAGATGGGGTTTGAGACAGTGCTTTGTTGTCTTTGACATATGAGTACTGCTATACTTAAGAAGCATAGACATTATAGTGTATGGTTAATTTGGCTCGTTTTCTCATTATAGGGCATCACGTAGTGCTGGATATTGAAATATTCCATTTGACAATTTTCAACATGTCTGTTCTTGCCGTTTAACTGGTAGAGCAACAGCAAAGTCATGGGTTGATTCCCAGGGATCATGCATAATGAAAAAATATTATAGCTTGAATTCATCGTAAGACACTTTGGATAAAAGCTTCTGCCAAATGCATGAATTTAAATATAATATTTAAATGTTTTAACAAATTACTGCCTATTTTTGACAGATTTGGATTATTAAAAACAAGTATTAGAGCATGAATATATAAATCTTATTATATTAAATTCATGTTTTAATATATATATATATATATATATATATATACACACACAGCAAATAATTTATTAAGTATTTTTATAGATAGATTATAGAATTTGCTTTCTATTTTATACTTAAATATTCTCGTTTTAATGTTTTTATATGTGTATATATCTATGTATGCAGTGTGTATACATGTCATTTTTTGGAAGAAATTATACATGTATTAAAAACATTGTTTAAATGTGCTTTTTTTTTTACATGCTTTAACTACTGTGGCTTAGTGGTTAGCAAACAAATTTAATAAAAATGTCCCCTTGGCAGACTTTTTAATATACCCCAGCTTCAGAGGTCACAACACATCCCATATGCTCTGATACAGAGTATTCTGCGATCTTAAAATGATCTTGTGAAAATCCGTTAGAGCAGTAACAGCCACCTTGCCAGTAACTAACACCGTTTTGATGTCATCTGTTTGAATACAGAGAGGTGCCTGGAAGATCATGAACTGGTTGTTCCTGTGCAGGCCTGCATGTCTCCGGAGAGCAAGTTTCTCTTCAGGAAGAACTACGCCAAGTACGAGTTCTTCAGAAACCCACTGGTGAGTTGTCACAGAGAACAACCGTTTTCCTTCAGCCCACCCATGTGTTTCCTTGCCTCTCAAGACCACCACTTCAAGCTTAAATCCTTTGAAATTAAAGTCCGATTATCCTCGAAAATCTTGCCAAGAACACTTGATTCATGACCTGTGAGCTATAAATCCCTTAAATATGTAAATATCTCCAAAAAATATCATGTTCCCACATTCCTGTTTTCCATATGCGAGAAAAACCTCCTTGTTAATCCATTTCCAGCCATTCAAGCACAGCTTGCACGTGTTCCACCTCACTAATATAATAATAATAATTCATTACATTTATATAGCGCTTTTCTAGGCACTCAAAGTGCTTTACATTGTCAGGGGGTATCTCCTCATCCACCACCAGTGTGCAGCATCCACGTGGATGCTAAGCAAGTAACCTGCTTTTTTCTTATAAGCCAGTACTCAACACCTTTTAACTGATGGCATTTTGACAAGTACATTTGAATGTGTCGTATAAGCGTCTTACGGTGTGAACACTGTGAAACATTTTATCCTGCTTTGTAAGCCATGGACTTTTTGTATGCTTGGAAAAAATGTTGATGCAAAAGTTTAATCTTATTTGAGCCTCTGCTTTAGTACGGTATGTAGTGTGTGCCAGCACTTTTGGCATCTTTGGGCTGGTTAGTCCGAGTCTGTTTTGACAGAGCACTTAACCTGCTCTTGGTAATCCGTGGCTTTGGCAAATGCTTAGTGCAACTCACCTAAATTAGCTTTAGATGAGTTTCAGCTTGTGTGTGTGCTTGAATTCATGCATGTTTCTTACCATGATCCTGTAACTCAACTGGTAAAGAGTCACGCCTCGATTTACTGGTTGTTCAAAAATTGAGTTGTTGATTAGTGTGATCAGTTAATCTATTTATTACTCATCTAAATGAATAATTGTAATTAATATTGTGTGTGTGTGTATATATATATATACACACACACACACACACACACACACACACAGTGCTGGGTAGTACTGATCACATGTAATCTGGATACATAATCAGATTCCGAAAATTAAGTACTTGTAATTAAATATTACATTTTAAAATGCTCAATCACATTACAGTTACTTTTTTATAGATTGCATAATTACATATTATTCACACAATGGCAGTAAATTATTCATAATTTGGTTACACTTTTATGTAATTGGAAAGTCTTCCTTTGCATCAACCCACAACCCATTCATGAGCCCCAGCTTGGGAAACCCTGTCATAATGCAATATTTAGTACACTTCATGATGTTGAATGTAATAAATATTAAAAGTAATAACAAACATTTACAGAAAGAGAATTCAGTTAAAACTTTAACAAAAAGGTGCCAATTTGAACCTTTGTAACAATTCAGAGCTTGTTCCATTCTTTCCCCTCAGTTTAGTAACAATCATCTTATGTAATTGTCTACTAAGAAAGGCATCTGCTCTTGGTGAGGTGATCCTAAAACAGATTAATTATATATGGCTTCCTTAGTAATCATTCAGACTAATCAATGAAAAAATAAACATTTGCTCAACCCTAGTTCATACACACACTAGTTGTTCCATTAAGTTTCTTGTGAACTACTGGCATATGTTCAGTGCAAGATGGTCTTTTCTTACGTCTCACCCTTTATCTTCCTCTCACAGAACTTCTTTCCGGAGCAGATGGTAGCGTGGTGTCAGGAAACGAATGGCTCTATCCCACAGTCACGGCTCTTACAGGTGAGGAAAACATGCAAATTGATCTGTGACATGGCAAAATCTGGATTAGCCCACATTATGAACCTGTACGTCACACTTGCATGACCGTTGCAGCTGAATTAGGATTTTAGTGGATTCAAACAGCTTTTGAAATGCATCCTCATGTCTTGTGATCGCAAAGAGGCCGTGTTATTGACGCATGAAAGGCATCCAGGTTTGAAGAGCTCATTTTCCAGATGGTCCTCTGCTTTTTTTCCCCTCCTGCACAGAATTTCTTGAATTCCAGCAGCTGTCCAGAGATCCAGGGCTTCCTTTATATGAAAGAGACAGGTCGCAAGTCCTGGAAGAAGCTCTACATGTTCTTGCGCCGTTCTGGGCTGTACTACTCTACTAAAGGAATGTCTAAGGCAAGCTTCTCTTTAATATTAGAATATGAATTCAAGTCTTTGAATTTCACATGTATTTATGAACATATCAATGATTTTACAAGTTTTGACAGCTCTTATGTGTCTGTTATTCCTAAACTTTCTTGCAAATAAATACAGTGCGGTCCAAAAGTCCATGTTGAAAGACTGGGATTCATAATGTAACTGGAAATACATTTTTGTGATTAAATTTTGACTTAAAGATTTCTAGGTCATTAACATATTCATGTCAAATAAATATTTAATGAATTGTTATATAATTGTTATTGTAATGTTATAAGGACATTAGTTGTTATTTTATCATTATTAATAAATTATTATTATTATCATTAATAATAGATATAAACAAATAAGCATATTTATGTGAATTTTTTCATTGAACTTTTTATTTTCTTTAGAATTTCAAATAAATATTGAATGAATTGTTATATAATTGTTACTGTAATGTTATAAGGACATTAGTTGTAATTTTATCATTATTAATTAATTATTAATATTAATATTATTAAAAAATAGATATAAATAAACAAATAAGCATATTTATGTACATTTTCCATTGAACTTGTAATTTTCTCAATTTGTTATGCGAATAATACAAATTGTAATAAAAAATGCATCAAATTAGTTTAGAATAATGGCAAATAGAATTTTCACTACAAATTAAATGCTAAATAGACTTTTTACTAGTGGTCTCAGACTTTTGGACCATGTTGTATTTTATTTTAATAAAGAATTTCAGGATAACCGTTTCACTGTTCATAACAGTCATTATGTAGGTCTGTCTTTGGGAGCTGTATTGTGATGAATTTTTAATTGGGTTGTTTAGGAGCCAAGGCACCTGCAGTTACTGTCAGACTTAGAGGAGAGCAATGTTTTCACTGTGACGACAGGCAGAAAGATGCACAACGCGCCCACAGACTACCAATTCTGCATTAAGGTGAGCAGGATGAGACGGTCAGTAAATTAACAAAATCATTGACATTGAGATTAGAGGAGGCATGGCTGGCACAATTTCCAAATCAATGATTTTCCCCCTTTAAATAACTACCCATGCCTCACCTGGTACAGTGCATGCTAGTCATTATTAACTTGAGCGCCTTGATTTGACAGTAGATATATTGCTTGATTGACAGCCCAGTAAGGGCAGGACAGAACAGAAGGAGTTGAAGATGCTGTGTGCCGAGGACGAGCAGAGCCGTACGTGCTGGATGACTGCTTTCAGACTGCTCAAGGTATACAGTAAAAACAGAAAAAATAATGACATATTATTACAATTTAAATAACTTGTTTCTGTTTTAATATATTTTAAAATCCAATTTATTCCTATGATAGTAAAGCTGAATTTTCAGCAGCCAATAATCAAGTCTTCAGTATCTGCTTAATATTTTATGGAAATCATGGTACAGTTTTTTCAGCATTCTCTGATGAACAAAAAAGTTAATTCATTTATTTGAAATAGATTGTTTTGTAACATTATAAATGTCTTTACTGTCAGTTTTGGACAATTTAATGCATCCTGGCTTATATTACTGACTCAAACCTTTGAACGGCAGTGTACTAGACAACTAACTATAAGTGAGCCTTTTGTTGGATTATTTCTTCACAAGCTTATTTCAGCACGCACCAGATGAAATGTTTTATTTTGTTTACTTTTTTTGTTGTTTGCTAGGAAACTTATTATACAAGTATATAAAATGATTATTATTTAGCTACTACAGATTTGTGGTGAACAAGCTGTCCGTCAGATATCTTCCACACACACTCTTGTCCATTCTTATTAACTCAGACAAACACACTCTTTTCTTTCTAGTTTGGAATTCTCCTATATCAGAACTACAAGAGCCCACACCAGAGAAAGACTGCCATATCAAACTTCACCACACCTGTGGTAAGAAACACATTAACATGTTCCTCAGTGCTGACTCTCTAATGCACTTGATGTGTTAAATGTGCTGTTTTCACGCTTCTGTGAGTTCACCTGGTATTACATGCACCCCGTGTTGCTGAGAGTTCACTTAATCTGCTCATAACAGTATGAACAGCGTGCTAATGAAGCGTGTGGCTATAGATTCCTTTACGCCGATTTGCATTGGGAACTTTCATGCAGGGGAAATGGATGAACACAGGGGTTGCTGTAGGGATTCATTTAGAAGGTATTTAATAAGGCTTTAGTGGTTTAATTAGAGAGGATTAATGCTGATCATAGCAGGTTGTTGTTGAGGACGACGTGTAGGATTTGTGTGTCTGTTATGTCTTTAGTTATTTCTATATGTAAATGAACGCTTGTTTTGTAATAAACAGCTGAGCTAAATAAGTGTAATATTATTTTTATTATAGCGGAGTGTGTCCGAGAATTCGCTGGTGGCCATGGATTTCTCAGGAAGGACGGGTCGTGTGATTGACAGCCCTGTGGAGGCTCAGAGTGCTGCCATGGAAGAGGGACACACTTGGAGAGTGAGTAGTTAGATACATGTATACTCAGATAATGAATTAGGGGTTTTAAGGTCTTTTTTATGCATTTATAACCATTTTTAAAATCTCTGTACAGAAACGGAGTCAGAGAATGAATGTTTTGGGAAGCCCCAGTCCTCTACATCCTTCACCGTTAAGCTCAGGTGAGTGTCGCAGCATTTACTTACTGTTTAGCACCTTCAACACCAGTTGATTTAAGTGGTACTTCAATAGATATAACAATATTTCATGCCAGTAAATGTGGACTTTGCGTTTATGTCCCCAGTGATCCACAGGACGCAGTTATGGTTCCATGGCCGAATTATGAGAGAGGAGTCCCACAGGATGATAATGCAGCAGGGCCAAGTTGATGGGTATGACATTTTCCACATTTATAGTCAGTATTAATTGCGGTTTTATAAGGGGGTAGTGAAATTAATCAGTGTTTTGTCTCTCAGGTTATTCCTATTGAGAGACAGCCAGAGCAACCCAAAAGCATTTGTTCTCACGCTGTGCCATCATCAGAAGATTAAACACTTCCAGATTTTACCTGTGAGTCCCTAATAAACACTCAATACAAACTGCCCTTTTGCATGTATTAATGTTCATACAAGTATAAAGAGCAGGGCAAACTTTTTTTTTTTTTGTCATGTTACCTTATACTTAAAAAAGGCGTATTTTACAGCTGTCAGTGATTGAGAGAGGTACATGAGAAAATTAAATGTTGAAATCTTTTTTAGGTTAAATTTTAAAATTAATTTTAAAAATGATTTTGTAATTTTTGTGAAAGCAAATGTTATTTATATATAAATATTTAATATTATATATATTTTTTTTAATATACTGTTATATATTATAAATATATAAGTAAATAATATAAAAATATATTAAATAACTATGAATGGAATTGTGCCTTAGTAATTCACAGTTTACCCCAGTCACCTTAACATTATGCCACATTTTTATTTGTAAGATTGTCTCTCTATAGGCTCTTGTTATCTTGATAGGAGAGTTCAGCGATTAAAAAATTGATTGACTGATTTAAAAATCTGTTTTATTTACACCTCTTTCTCTCTGGCAGTTTGAGGAGGACAGCCAGGTCTTTTTTAGCCTTGATGACGGCTTTACCAAGTTCACAGACCTGATCCATCTGGTAGAGTTCTACCAGCTCAACAGGGGCATCCTGCCCTGCAAACTCAAACACCCCTGCACCATGGTGGCCTTTTGACCCCCTCCTGATCTTTACAAACAACACACACACACACACACACACACACACACACAAAAGTAACTGAGAAACTGGATGCTTTTTTCAATAATAATTTCCAGTCATTTTCACAATAAGCTGACGCAACCACAGGCATGAAAAAGATCTGTTTTTCTCACTGCTCTGGGATTAGCATGGACACGTTTGGGAATAATTATAGGACAAGATCAACTTCGCGGACACCCTGTCCTTTGGTTTTGACAAGGGTGGCGGGGTTTTTTTTTTTTTTTTTTTAAACAGTCTCTGTGGTGATATTCATGAACTTTCACTGAAATCAAGACTTTTTCATCATTCAGGACATGACACTAGACACACCCCCCATGAACTGATTGGATCGGGACGGTCGTTTCGTGTGGTGTGTCTGCGGGGACTTGCATTGCAAAAAGTTATTTGATGACGATTGATATGTATTATGTTATTTCCTACCTGAACATTTTGCACTCTCAAGCTGAAAACAGGTGATCCGCTTCATCCTGAGCTTACCGCAACAACTGTTACCCATTTGCCTTCCTCCTACAGCTCACCCTTTCATTTTTTGTCCTCTTCTAAACTCTTCCTGGGGATTCCCTGTGTAATGATGGATTAGTGCAGCAGAGATGACAGTAGTGTCAATTTGAGGTGACAAATCCTCAGCCAAATAATGTAACCCGGTCTTTTATACATCGCTATGTCTATGTCAGCGAGGAGGGACTAGCCGCAAGGGGTAGCAGACTTGCACTTCAATAAATTATACTTGATTGCTATGCTTTACCAGCATAAGAATTAGTTACGTTTGGAGTTCTAATCAAGCTTTGCCTTAAAGGAATGTTCTGGGTTAAATATAACTTAAGCTCCATCAACATTCTCCATCGCATGCTGTTGATTACAACAGAAAATGTACTTTAAAAAACAAAAAGCATGTCGACGGTCACCTGCTTATAATGCAGCTCCATTTTTCTCAATGAACTTGCTTTGTAAGTGGATTTCAATCAACCTATTTGGTATTCAATTTGTTTCCAAGCTGTCAGACAAGTATTTCTGTTATAAATTAAATGATGCCACAGAGTCGCACCATAGTTTAAAGGGACAGTTCACCCAAAAATGAAAATTGTCATCATTTGTCAAAGTGGTCATCCTGATGTTGTTCCAAACATGTATGACTCCCGTTTTTCAGTGAGACACAAAATAAAATATTTTGATGAATGTTTTTGCTCTTACAGTGAAAGTCAGTGGGGCCCAAAACAGCATTTGGACACTACTGATTACAAAAAGACATTTTTCGAAATAGTCCAAATTCATAATAACATTTTATGTTTAGTTTAGGTATTATAAATATTCTAATATTTTATTTTGTGTTCCACAGGAAAAAAAAAGTAAGAATTTTTATTTTTGAGTAAATTGTCCCTTTAAATCTGATTTAACTCAAAATGTAGTAGTTTAGGGCGCAAAGGTTTTGAGAATTATCCATATCATTTTAATCCAGATCACTTGTTCTGTTTAAGAAGATAATGGCCTGTTTAAGACCACTGAATTAGCTATTTTTCCTGTCAAAATGCACGTATTTGGCTCCTGGCGTTGAAATGCCATATTGATTGTGCACAGTTTATATTTGGAGCCATCAAAAACTTGACTCAGGCCTCAAAGGGCCACTGAAACTTGACCCAGGCCTCTTCGGTATGGTGTATCCCTACCAGAGCACAATTCAAGAGGGTTGTTATTCGTTTCCTACACTGACTCCAGGTCGTGTTACTTAGCTATTAGTATAGCCCGAAGCTTAACAACTGCCTTTTCAAATCACTGTGCTGTTCTTGAGCCATGTTAAACCCCTAAAAGTGACAGGCCAGGCCCGGACTGAGCGCCTGCGGGGACGCTCGAGGACTTTGCAAAGTCCCGTCTCACAGGCGTGTCCGTAATCCTCCGGGGCTGCGTGACAATGCGTTAAGGAGATTATCTCCCGTGCCAGCTTTGCAAAAGGAGGTTAGCGGCAAAAAAGCCGGTGTACGGTTACCTGCGGCGCTACTTCAGCAGTCTCCTGTCTGTCCCTGACGACTGCCTTGTTACCCTTCCAACACTGGCTCAGCAAGACTAAGCTATGGTTTTATATGCTAGCTCTGACAGCTAGCTGACTGTTATACTGCTGAGCTAGAACCACACGCGCCTAGGACGAGTGTGTACGATGCACACTGCGATTGTCAAACACTTTATACCACACAAGCACCTTTTGATTTTCACATTGGATTCACGCTGCTTAACGTATGTGAAACGCTTTAAGAACGTGTTTCATCTCAAATGTTAGCTACGATGCTATCTTACGTTAATGCTTCTTTGCCGCTTCATACGTAAATCGACTTTGTAAATTGTTACGAAAAGTACATGCTTGACGCATTCATTGTAAGGGATTGCGGTTGGCTTTTCATCACGTTAGATTTAGTAATTTAGTCACAGTTCCAGCCTGCATGAGTTAGACAAGGACGCCTGAAAACGAAATATGTTCTAATTGGAATGCGTTAGTGGTAACGCTGATTCGTTCCGTCCTACTCGAGCTTGAAGTGTTTGGATAATGCTTCTTTTTATCAGACTTGTGCTGTGTGGCTCACAATTATGAAAAGCCAAACATGCATGTAAAATCAACTTCCCCGATCTTTAATATGCCGTGTTGGTGGATTTCTTTGAACACATGTGATTTGAGATTATTGCACATGTATGTTTGGCTCAAATGCAGTTTTGTCTATGGCAACAGTCACGCTCTTCTAAGTATGCGAAGCCTAAGGAGAGGTAGTAGATCTAACACTGTATTAAAACACCATCTATGACTATATAAATGTGGTGTGCTCCAAAACAGAATGAAGATGTTCTGCATAAAGTGCAAATTATGCATATTCCCTCTCGACTTGTACCAGTGTGAAATATTTTTAGCTTATATCGTGTTTGAATTTTTATATCACAAATGTCTTTTTTATAAAGAGTATATATTACAGTATTAAATAAAAAAAAAATGTCTTCTGTTGTCTTTATTTCTCTATTGGTTTGATGTTCAGAATGTTTAGATTATTAGATTGTGATTGCCCAGTCTACTATTACATCCAATGGTTTTCTCATTCATAAGTGCTTTAAAAATACTTTTAAAGGTTGAAGCTTAACAGTTTAAGATAGATAGATACATGAATTATTGTATATTTCTCTTTATGTGGTCAATATAAATTAAATTAAATAAAATGATGCAAAAGCGGACTCTTCCGGAATTTGAACTCGGGACCCTATCGCACCCTAAGCGAGAATCATACCCTAGACCAGGGATCCTCAAATCTGGCCCACGAGATCCACTTTCCTGCAGAGTTTAGCTCTAACCCTAATCAAACACACCTGAGCATGCTAATCAATGTCTTCAGGATCATTCGAAAATCACAGGTAGGTGAGTTTGATCAGGGTTGGAGCTAAACTCTGCAGCGCATTGGCCCTCCAGGGCAAGATTTGAGGAACCTTGCCCTAGACCAACGAGCCTTAAAAATTATAGGTAGGACTGTGGGCCACGTTGCACACGACCATCGATGAAGTGAGTTTGGGATGCTTATTTTGGCGGCTTCTACCGTCTAATGCCGCCATCTGGTGGCATAAACCTGTCACAGAGGTGCCCTTAAATACAAATTACCTCGATTAATTTCAGCAAAGTAGCAATTAGTTTGCGACACTATAGCTGTGTTTAAAAGCCTGCAAAAAAATTAAAAACTTGATGTCTACAGGTGCATCTCAATAAATTAGAATGTCGTGGAAAAGTTCATTTATTTCAGTAATTCAACTCAAATTGTGAAACTCGTGTATTAAATAAATTCAATGCACACAGACTGAACTTCTCCACGACATTCTAATTTATTGAGATGCACCTGTATGTCTTCTGAAAACTGAATGACATTAAAATATGACTATGAATATATACTTGGAAAACATATCTTCTGGTAGCTGGTCTACCTTAGTCTTTTACAAAGGACTTAAGACATAGGCTAAGCAATGTTGCTGAATTAAAATGTTATGTTCATAGCATAATCGATAGTTGTTAACGTGCACACCAACGTGGTACAGGTATACCAGGTGTGATTTGGAAAAAAACGAAATTCTCGATAAAACTTTGCTCAAGGTAAATACCAATTCTACTTCTGCTAAAAAGTGAGTTAAAACGGACTAAGCTTTATGAGACAGAATACTTTAATAAATATGCTTAAAACGTGTGTTGTTTTGTGCTGAAATAGGACAACTGACGATTGTTGGTCTTGTTGTAGACCATACACTACTACAGGAATATTTCAGATTCTTCTTGATATTGGTGGTGCAGAAAGTTCACTTTGCACGGTCACGTGACATTTATCCAACTGAGTTCAGCCGGCTCGTTGGTCTAGGGGTATGATTCTCGCTTTGGGTGTGAGAGGTCCCGGACGAGCCCGCCTTTTTCATTGCCAAAATACAGGGAAAAAGATAAGATCAAAGTTAAGATAGCCTGTGAAACATTGAGGTTTCCTCTTGACTGTTGCAGTAACTCGTAAAGCCTTTAAACCTGACCAGTGGCCAAGAAATAACATTACTTGTCTAAGATTTCCGATTCCCACTGCCAACTAAGATTTTATCAAAATTTGGAGTGTGGATACTACTGTATTCAAGGCAAAAATTAGTTTTCAAACATTTGATTACTTGAGTGATCACGCCATCAAAGCAAAATAAAATATAGATATTTATTTAGAAATTGAATTAAGGAAAACAAATGACAACTATATGAACTATTTGCAACTTTTTTTCTATGGACTCTTAACAGGAGCACCTCCACAGGGGCCTGGTAGAAAACTCTCGCTGTAAATGTCTACCGGTGGTCTGTAAATGTTTTTATAGTCCTGTGAGTGAGTTTAAACATTTAGTGGGCATAGGCTATACTGTAAGGTCAATTATGATCCCATCGGTTTGTAACTTGTTGGAAAACCACTGGACCTACCATAGACTACGCTATAATATGTACAACTCAGTAACCCGTTAGCTATAAATAGTTACTGTAAAATTGTGCCAATTCCAGGATTGTAGAAACTTTAAAGGTTTTGGGCTCGTCCCGGATTTGAACCTGGGACCTTTCGCACCCTAAGCGAGAACCATAACCCTAGACCAGGGATGGGCAACTTTGATAGTGACGAGGGCCAGCATTTTTTCTCCTTTATACCAAGGGGCCAGATCACTAATCCACATCACGTCTTACACAATTTCCTTTTTATTGAAGGAAATCAAACTATAATTAATTTTTTTAAAAGATTTTATTAACTATAAAACTTGTGCAGTTATGCTAATTAAAATAGGAAATTTTGTTGTCAGTTGACAAGCAATATTACCCCAACAAGCCAATGTATCTCTATTGCATTGTCTGTAAATTTGCAACAAATGATTTCATAGGACTGACTGACTGTCTCTGTTCGATGGTCCACTCAGACTAGATACATATGCTCAAGAACACTTTTCAGAAGTCATTGTGCTCTGTCTATGTGGCGGTATCGTGCAAAGCATGGGTCTAGAGCAGGGATGGGCAACTTTGATAGTGACGAGGGCCAGCATTTTTTCTTCTTTATACCAAGGGGCCAGATTACTAATCCACGTCCACACAGTTTTTACACCGTCTTACTCAATTTTTATTGAAGGAAATTATAGTATAACTAATGTCATTTGTTTTTAAAGATTTTATTAAGTATAAAACTTGTGCAGTTATGCTAATTCAGAAGGAAAACTTTGTTGTCAGTGGACAGAAATATTACCCCGACAAGCCAATGTAAGCATTTCAATTGCATTGTCTGTAAATTTGCAACAAAAAATATACAGAGGTTCTTTTTTTTATTAGTAGCCTACAGAACATTCTCAAAACAACCTAAAAGGACAGTTAAAAAGGGCTTGATTAAAAATGGATTCATGCCGTGTCAAATTGCGACATCTAGTGGTTAACAATCAGATGTGGCGTTCTTCAGTGGGCGTGTCCTTTATTCAGAATAGACGTTATATTTCATTATGAATTTTGTTTCTTTTTTAAACGAGGCTTTGCGTAACTGGGTTTAACTCTCTGAAAATATGTCTTCTAAAAATGTTCCTGGTGACAGAAATCTCTGGAAAATGTGAAAGTTAGATGTGACATTTATATTTTTCACAGTAGAACAATAATATCAGTTCTATCGATTAATAATTTTAATTGATCAGTAACTGTGGTCTCAGTAGAATTTTTAATATGTTCAAGAAAAAAACAATCTGGCTCAGACAGATTATCAAGTGAAATATGTTCCTTGACAGGATAGAGATGTTGTTGTTCTCAGAAAGAACATTTACATTGTGAAGACACTTTGCATTCAACTGCATGCTTCAGTGCTCTGGAGGTCTTTATAGTAGATCTGTGACTTTATGATTTTATGACTGACAGCTCTCCTTCTTGATAACAGATCATAAAGCAACCATGTCTTTAATAGCCATCATTATTTGGATGCTTGCAACCTGCACCTGGAGTAAGTATATAGAAATTCATGTAATCAGCTGATTTAGAGAATATAAAATAAGCAATCCACAGATCCACTGCAGGTGGTGAGATCAGGATGTAGTTTAGACTTAATTTCCTGCAAATACTGTATATGCATTACTTAACCTATATGTTTCTTATATTTATGTTTTTGACCGGAGTATGTGCAGTAAAAATTGTTAAATTTGACCTTTAACTAATATGCTTTGACTTTATATCTTAAAGTCAAGTCCTTTATTGTCATTATGTATGATCAGCTAAATGTGAAAAATGCTTAGTGCTTGTAGTGTAACAGTAATAAATATTGTGTGCTCAGCCTGACAGATGCCTTATAACTAAGTGTGAGACTTTCAAATGTGCTCATCAGTTTTATAATTTTCTGTTTTCTGTCTCTCTCTTCAGGTTCTGTGGGGCAGATTCTGACTCAATCTGAAGATCAAACAGTGAATCCTGATCAAACTGTTACTATTCACTGTAAACACACACCAGCATTAAAATGTGGGAATCCAAAAAATAGCTCTCAATATTGCATGTCCTGGTACCATCAGATTCCTGGAGAAGCTCCTAAACTCCTGACCTATTACACATCACAGAGAGCTTCAGGTGTTCCTTCTAGATTCAGTGGCAGTGAAAGTGGAAACCACATGGATTTTACTCTGACCATCAGTGGAGTCCAGCCTGAAGATTCAGGAGTTTATTACTGTCAGAGTCAACACAGTAAGACTGGAGACTCAGAGAACCCAGAATGGGTGTTCACACAGTGTAAAAGCATCGTACAAAAACCTCCTCGGGTGAGACTGCAGCGCTGCAGCTTTGAACTTCTGCAGATGTTGATGTTGAAGATCATTATTCATCTCACTGACTCACTGTTGATAAAGAAAAGTTCATGACCAAAGCCAATGAAATGAAAATAAATGTCACATTCTAGTTAATTTTCTAGTTAATAATAAATCTTTATGTACGATACAGAAGCATAATTAAACTTATTTTTATTTAGATAATTTCCCAAATGTATTCTTATGTACAAATTACTTGTGTTGCATGTAATTAAATGAAAATACAAACAATACAATATTAATAATGATATAGATTTAGTTACATTTACATAAATTGTCTTCTTAGAGATGCATATTTGATTGCTTCTCCATCATTTAGTTATTATAATGAAATATGGAATGTCGTCATTTATTTTGTGACCCTATTTTTTTCAAAACAAAATCTACATTAAAAGATTTTCAAATTTATTTTTCAGGTTCACATTTACAGTGTGATTCTTGACAGGAGTCTGTAGAGTGGAGAGTGTTTTGCATGTTTACTGCTTCACACACAAAATGATCCGAGTGTGTTCAGTCCTGCCGGAGTCACTGATACACCTCCTAAACTCCTGATCTACTATACAAGTAAGCTTGGTTCTAGAGTTTCAAACAGGTTCAGTGGAAATTATTCTCGATGTGAATTTTTGCTGAATATACATGGAGTCCAGCTTGAGGATGAAGGAGATTATTACTGTATGGGGTTTTATTCTAAAACAGTGTTCACACAGTGAAACAGCATCGTACAAAAACCTCCCTCTCAGTCTGACGACACAGTGCATGCACTCATGCAGTAACTATGAACTCATTTCTATTAAATGAGAAATTCATTTCTCAGTATGAACGTAATCAATCTACACTTTCTGTCTATGACTCTATAATGAACATTTTTTTTCATTCATCCTGTTCAAATGCATAAATCCTGACACCCATTTGAAGACTTCAGACCACTAGCCCTAATTTGAATGTAATCTAAGTTAAATAAGCTAGAAGTAATCAATAAAGTCATCTTATAGTCACTATGATTTCTCAAATAACTTATTTTAGTTTTTGACATAATATATATGTATGTTAAATAAATGTAGCCAAATGCTCGATGCTGCTCATCACGATATCACATACTTAAAATAAACAAATACAATCGAATAAAAGTGGTATTTCATGTGTGTTTTTTGTTTTAAAATGTTTAATATAAAAGAGAATTTAACACCATATTTAAGACAAAATGCTTTTAATTGGCAAGAATAAAATGCTCAACAAAACATTCATAGAATTGCAGTTGTAACAAATAATATATGAACAATATACTAACAGCATGAAAGATTAATTGTTGAGCAGTGGCTGATTTAGGGCAGTGTGTGTGTGTGTTTCATTCATCGCACTGCTGTGTGTTGAGGCTCTTGGTCACTGCACTGTGGGATGGGTGAGTGGCGTCACAGCTGACGGTCGTTGCTCTGCTCCACTCACTCTCAGTGAGGCTCAGGCTGCTGCTCCAGCTGTACAGTCCATCCTTCTGCAGCTGACTGGGACTCAGATTGACACCAGAGCTCCTGCTGCTGCCGTCCACCTTCCAGCTCAGCTTCCAGTCAGAGGGGAATCCCTTACTGGCCACACACAGCACTGTAGCCTTACCCTGCTGCAGCTGGTCTCTGGAGGGCGGCAGCACTGTGAGAGCGGGACGAGCCGCAGCTAAAGAGAGACAGAGATGGAAACTGTGATGTTTCATTCTTCTGAAAAACAGCTCTGTCAGTCATTCTGAGAGTCTTTCACTTCCTTTTAAGAGATTCAAAGTTAATCAAGCAGATCTGAAGTGTAACAGCCCGTAAAAACACATTTACTGACTCATAATATTTAGATTTTAGACAATCCGTATTTATTATAATATATGGTAACACTTTACAATAAGGTTTCATTTGTTAACTTTAACCTTAGAAAACTATAGTTAAGATGAGCTAATACTACAAAAGCATTTATTAATCTTAGTTAATGTTAATTTCAACATTTAA
Organism: Sinocyclocheilus anshuiensis; assembly: GCF_001515605.1. Classification (NCBI taxonomy): domain Eukaryota; kingdom Metazoa; phylum Chordata; class Actinopteri; order Cypriniformes; family Cyprinidae; genus Sinocyclocheilus; species Sinocyclocheilus anshuiensis. The sequence continues at coordinate 912,965 of NW_015548343.1, forward strand.
TACAAAAAAAAAAGTTTTATCTGTTCATATTGTTTAATGGACCTGAGCTAACATGAACTAACAATGAACAGTTATTTTTTTATTAATTAACATTAATAAAGATTAATGATTGCCATATCAAATGTATTGCTCATTGTTAGTTGGCTAATGCATTAGGTTAGTGTAAATAAAAAAAAAAGTCAAGATGTATAACTATATCAGACTAAAATGTACATGGTTTTAAATATCTAGCTTTCAGATTATGATTTGTAATAATATACTCAGACTTTAAAAAGAAAATGATTTTGTATTTTATTCAATAAATATTTCACAGAAAAGTACGATTTTGTATTTTGTTTCAATATTAAAATATCAAAGTATAAAAGAAAAAAATATTTTCATTAGACATTTAGATTTATAATATGATATATAACAATATATTTAGATTTGTATATTTGTTTAGTTTCCAATTATAGAGTAATGTAACTGACGTCTGAAACTGGAGTAAGATATATTTCTCATGTGAAACACATAAAAGAAATCAAGAATATATTAACAATTATAATTTACCAATTAGATCAATCAATTATTGATTGTGGTCATGTTACACAAAGTAAAATCTTCAGATTTTTAAAAAAATCCTAGTTTGTTCTTGTATCTCTTGTTCTGTGGTTTTCTTTTTTTATATAAATATTTTATGAAATAGACAGTGATTTACTTACTTCTAACTGAGAGTCGAGTTCCTCCACAGTGACACAAACCCAATCAGTGGCTGTTAAAAAACCTCCTGCACTAAAACTGACACTGACATCAACACTCACAATAACACTGACATTGCCCTTAAGACTGACACTAAAACTAATAATGCATTTTAGCTTAATTCAGTCACATCAAAAAATAGAAATACATTTTTAATTAATAAAATGCTGCAAAAGGTATTTTTATTGATTTTGTGGTAAATTCCAGGATGCATCTTAATGTGTTTTTGAAAATGTTTTGCATATTAACTGAACACTGCGCTTAAAACTCCACTGATGATTATTAGTGTGTAACACACACACACACACACACACACACACATAAGAAACAATGATTTATCTTATTCTAATGCTCTGGACACTTGCTCAAGGTACAAAAATACCTGTGGGAAAAAATCTGTGGGAATTTATTGTTCAAAAATTGGAATTTGTGTTTTGTTTTTTATTTTGTAGTGTATTTAATTTAACGGTTTTATAGCAGATGTAAATATCTGTTTGCTTGTATTTTAAAGTATTGTAATATTTGTTTCTGCATTCTCTCTCAGTGTCTCATGAAGAGGTTCAGTCTCCTGAGTCTCTGTCTGCTAAAGCAGGAGATTCTGTCTCTATCAGCTGCACTGGGACCAGTGGAGTCAGAAGCGACATGAGCTGGTATCTGCTGAAACCTGGAGAGGCTCCTAAACTCCTGATATATGGAGCCAGTGCACTTGAACCTGGAGTCCCAGATCGGTTCAGTGGAAGTGGATCTGAACCTGATTTTACACTAAACATACATGGAGTCCAAACTGAGGATGCAGGAGTTTATTACTGTATGGGGGTTTATGAGGGTCCAGTGTTCACACAGTGAAACAGCATCGTACAAAAACTTTCCTCAGTCAGACACCATGAGAATATGAGAATGCTGAGAAGTTCACAATATCAATATCATAATTAGTCTTACTCACTAGTTAGGTATGAATGAAATTTGAACAAACATATTGTGCCTGTTTTTGTGACCAAACATATTCTCACATTTATCCTTTTAATTGTTTTAATCCTAAAGGCTAATAACACAGAACTATAAAAATTTCAGGCTAGGTGCCGTAATTTGTAACATTTTAAACAACAGTTAAAACAGTGGGTAAGATTTTAATTATTCAATCTGTTCATGAAATTTTAATTGTCATTATTTCAGCTGAAACAAATATAAATAAAGAAATGCCCTAGGCCAATTATCAACAATTATCTTTGACTCAGTTATCAAGATTCTACAACTTTCAAAAGCAGATTCAGAGGCTGAAAATAGTTTAAATGCAGCATGTATAAAACGCATCACATTATTCTGTATATGAAGGAATTCAGCCAATCAAAACATACAATAATTATCTTTTTAATTACATTTTCAATTTTAAAATGTAAGTACTCATGCTCCTCACAACCACACTATTATGCACTATACTTTATTTCATAATATATATTATAAAAGTAATTATCAAACCTGTAACAGTTTTTTATTTAATTTTGTAGAGTTGTTGTTATTTAAATAGTATGTGAAGTTGGACATCAACATCTGTTCCTGGATGAACATCATTTCTTGGTTCTGGAAAATTCAATGTGTGTGCCAAAGAAACATATCCTAACCCTAGCCATAAACTATGGCACAAATATAGGGAAATTATAGGTTGATAAGAACACTGGATCTTTCTGCATGTTAAATCCCAAGTAGGAGACAAAAATTGCCTGTCTTTATGAAGGAATCATTAAAGGGGTCATATGATGCGATTTCAATTTTTCCTTTCTCTTTGGAGTGTTACAAGCTCTTGGTGCATAAAGAAGATCTGTAAAGTTGCAAAGACTAAAGTCTCAAATCCAAAGAGATATTCTTTATAAAAGTTCAGAGTCAGCCACACCTACCTAAAACGGCTCGTTCTAACACGCCCCCACATATCTACCTCACTATGTGGGAAGATTTGCATAACGCCGCCCAAATGTTCACGCAAAGAAAGAAGGCGTAACTTTTAGTCTCACTGTAGTTTTGTTGACGCTGCAGCCATGTCGTGAAGACGCTGGTGTGCTTCGTTGTGAAAGTGAAACAATAATGTTCTTTTTAGCAGCATCATATGACCCCTTTAAAAAAAAATATCTGGCTTAGCCAGATTATCAAGTGAAATATGTTCCTTGACAGTTAGAGAGGTTGCTGTTCTCAGAAAAAACATTTACATTGTAAATTCACTTTGCATTGAACTGCATGCTTCAGTGCTCTGGAGGTTTTTATATCTGTGACTTTATGATTTTATGACTGACAGCTCTCCTTCATGAACAGATCCTAAAGCAAACATGACTTTAATAGCCATCATTATTTGGACACTCACAACCTGCACCTGGAGTAAGTATATAGAAATTTATATCTTAAAAAGATGCGATTTCAAGTTTTTCTTTCTCTTTGAAGTGTTACAAGCTCTTGGTGCATAAAGAAGATCTGTAAAGTTGCAAAGACTAAAGTCTCAAATCCAAAGAGACATGTCAACATATTCTGTTACACCAAATACACAAAATAATGATCTTTAAAATAGCATCATATGACCCCTTTAAGCTCATTTACTCCACAGGTGTTGAGATCAAGATGTAGTTTAGGCTTAATTTCATGTAAATTCTGTATATTATAAACACACATATTCTTTCTTATGTGCATGCTTTTTACCTGAATGAGCAGTTTACATGATTATATATATATTATCATTAAAATTTAATTTATTTGTTTTGACATGTATGATGTGTTTTTTTGTCTCTTCAGGTTATGTGTGGGGCAGATTCTGACTCAATCTGAAGATCAAACTCTTCAAATCCTGACTGTCACTATTCACTGTAATCATACACCAGCATTAGATTGTTGTAATACAAAAAATAACTCTCAATATTGCATGTCCTGGTACCATAAGATTCCTGGAGAAGTTCCTAAACTCCTGGTCTATTACACATCAGACAGAGCTTCAGGTGTTTCTTCTTCTTCTTCTTCTTCTTTTTATTATATAAATCAACACCAAAGACTTATGCAATCTCTCTGTCTACATTATGAAAACAGCCGCTCATGTAAACTTGCGTAGTAGAGGCGTGTATAGAGCAGTCTGCAATAACATTTTGTCTCCTTTTTTGACGAAAATAAAAAGAGGTTTTTGGTAACGTTGTTATCTTTTTGAATACATTTTAGCCTCGACTTATTTCGTCAACGAAATTGCATGTTGATATAGTGTTAGGTATCGTTTATTGACCTTATTGTCGTCTCGTCTTCGTCTCGTCTTAGTCATGGGAAAAAGTTTAAAAATTTTCGTCATAGCCTTCGTTAACGAAATTAACACAAATTCAGTGGCAGTGAAAGTGGAAACCACATGGATTTTACTCTGACCATCAGTGGAGTCCAGCCTGAAGATTCAGGAGTTTATTACTGTCAGAGTGAACATGACAAAGGTGTCTCTGGCACCACAGACTGGGTGTTCACACAGTCTAAAAGCATCACTCCTCGGTTTTCAAAATTAATTTGGCAAGGGAAAAAACCTAGGGTTAAGATTAAAATCTTACAGTTGCCGGTAGATAATGGAGGACAGGTGTTACCTAACTTAAAGTTTGACAATTGGAAAACGGAAGATGGGGGATATTTTTAAAATAACATTTAACAAGGACCCTGTTTTTTATTTACTTGGTTTGCCAGCAAAAGACATTGCTTTAACTGCTAACTGGTTTCAACTATGTGACAAGCTTCTGTTACTTGCTAGAAAATGCATTCTAAATGAGTGGATTTACTCTACACCCCCATCACTTTCCCTCTGGTATCGAGAGATCTTCAGAATATCGCCTATGGAGAGACTAACTGCAGTGGTTAGGGGAGATAGTGCCATGTTTGAACACATGTGGGGGCCTGTTATGGAACATCTGCCAAACAGTTTACAAGAGATTATATTTAATGGAAGATTTGTATTTTAATAAGCATTCCTTTTCACTGAATAACTGGTTTACTTACTGTATGAGATGGGCTGAGGGGCAAATAGCTATGTCAAGAGGTTCATGATAGGCTGAGAATCTTATTTTCATTCATTTTTAGAATTATTATTTTTGTTATTGTTATGATTATTGGACTTTAATATTATTTTGGTTTAACTTTTTGTAATGGTGTATGGTTGTGTTTTTGTCTGTTAATAATAAGAATAATAATAAACCTCATTGTGTGAGACTGCCGCGCTGCAGCTTTGAGCTTCTGCAGATGTTGATGTTGAAGATCATTATTCACCTCACTGACTCACTGTTGATAAAGAAAAGCTCATGGTCAAAGCCAATGAAATGAAAGTGAATTTCACATTCTAGCTAATAATTAATATTTATGTAAAGAACAGCAGCATAATTTGAACAAATCTTTATTTAGATAATTTCCCAAATGTACGCCTTACATAGAAATGACTTGTGTTACACAAAATTAAATAAAAATACAAATAATACAGTATTAATAATGATATAGATTTAATTACATTTACATAAACTGTCTTCTTGTAGATGCATATTTGAATACTTCTCCATTATTTAGTTATTATTAATGAAATATTAGGGAATTTCGTAATTGATTTCACAACGCAATTTTTCTCAAAACAAAATCTGCAATATGAAAAGATTTTCTAAAATGCTGTCTATTTTTTTCACCTGGTTTACATTTATAATGTGATTAATTCAGCATTTATTCAACTTAATTCATTCTGTACTCTTCCTGACAGGCGTCTGTAGAGTGGAGAGTGTTTTGCATGTTTACTGCTTCACACACAAAACTCTGATGATCGGTGTGTTTTCAGTCCCTCAGAGTCACAGACACACAACACAATCATGTCTCTTTTACTAATTGTGGTTATACTGGGTCTGCTTGCTCAAGGTTAAAACTTATTTTTCTACATTGTCAGGGAATTTGGTATTTATCTTCACTGTAAAAAAATGACCTTGAATTTAACGGTAAAAGACTGTAACAATGCTACAGTAAAAACCTGTTAAATGGTTAACGGTAAATTCCCCTACTACATACGGTGAAAAACTGTATTGGACATTACGTGTATTGGACATTAATTTTACGGTAGTATACTGTTTTTGGAAGTGAAAAAGACCGTATAATTTACAGTGAATAACCATAAACTGACATTCCCAGAATTCCCTGCGTTACATTTCAAATTTGCTGTTTTTTTGTTGAAATAACTATGTTTCTTCTTAGTTTTTTCTTATCAGTTTTGTATATTAGGGTTGTGTGTTACACCGAATGTTGTTAAATGAATGTTTATTGCATTATTTCAGTTTCATGTGTGTTGTTACCATGATGGTGTTTAGTTTTTGTGTGAATGACACTGTGCACCTTCTATATATGTTATTATTTAAAAGCTGCTTGTGATGGGCTTTGGTTCATCATGTGACTTTCTCATCACCACCTGCATTTGGTGGTTATCAGTGTATTACAAAGGTGCAAAACAGATTTCAGTACTTCAATAGGTTGGTATATTAACATTATATCAGTTAATGAAAATACGGTAATTAACTGTAAATTTAAGTTAAAACCGTAAAACCTAAAACGTTGCTACCGTATTTTTTACGGTAAATTTTACGGAATTTGTTTTACAGTGTTTGCAAAGCCTGTGCTTTTTCATTTTTTAATTGCAAATATTTTTATAAAATATGTCAATATCTCATAATATGTATTTAAATGTAACACTTACCTTTTGATCTCTCTCTCAGTGTCTCATCAAGAGGTCCAGTCTCCTGAGTCTCTGTCTGTTAAAGCAGGAGATTCTGCTTCTATCAGCTGCACTGCATCTTCTGGAATTGGTTATCGCATGAGCTGGTATCTGCTGAAACCTGGAAAAGCTCCTAAACTCCTGATCTACTCAACAAGTAACCTTGCATCTGGAGTTTCAAACAGGTTCAGTGGAAATTATTCTGGATATGAATTTATGCTGAACATACATAGAGTCCAGCTTGAGGATGAAGGAGATTATTACTGTATGGGGTTTTATTCTAAAACAGTGTTCACAAGGTGAAACAGCTTTGTGCAAAAAACCTCCCTCAGTCTGACGACACAGTGAATGTACTCAATAACTATGTACTAATTTCTATTACATGAGATATAAATTTCTCAGTATGAACAGAATATTTAATCAATCTACACTTTCTGTCTATGATTCTGTTATGAACAGATCATTTTTTTTCATCCTGTTTAAATGCCTAAATCCTGACACCCAGGGGCGTCATGCACTCATTATTTTTGAGGGGGCACGAGTTGAGGGGGGGGAGTTGTCATGTGAAACCCAGCAGCCACAACAGCACTTATGTTTTATTTATTTTTTTCCTTTTTATTCGAAACATCTCCAAATGCATTAACTATATCATGAAATATCTTGATTCTCACCTAGATTATGTTGATCTATAGTGGGCGATGGTCAAAGTAACCTAATAATGTAATCTATTGACTATGCATAAAAACCTCTGTTTACTTAATTAACAGATATGGGTGTCATACCATAACATTTTTAATACGACAGTTTATATTTAATGTGAATTTAACATTGAAAGTTAATGTGAATAAAAACATTGTAAGTTAGGCTACTAATCATAACACAGCTCAAAAAAAATCTGAGGGGGCACGTGACCCCTCACTTTGAATGGGCATGACGCCTCTGCTGACACCCATTTGAAGATTTCAGACTATTAGCCCCAATTTTAATGTAATGAAGTAAAATAAGTAAAAAATGGTCAATAAAGCCTTATTATTGTCAATGTGATGTTGAACTAATAAATAATAATAAAAAAACATTTTTTTATTAATTAAATGCAGCTCAAATATTTTATTAAATTAAAATGTAATGATTAAGATGGCATGTTAAAATAAATATCTCTTTTGCTGTAACTGATATATTCAATATTAAAATATTCTCTACATATCCAGGCTGCTAATCACAATATCACTAAAAAATAAAAAAAAACAATAAAAGTGGTACAGTATTTAACATTTTAGTAATAATTCAGCACCATATTTAAGACAAAATGCTTTTATTTGGCAGCAAAAATAAAATGATCAACAAAACATTCATAGCATTGCAGTTCTAGAATTACAACATAAGAATATAAGAGCAATATACTAACAGCATGAAAGATTAATTGTTGAGCAGTGGCTGATTTAGGACAGTGTGTGTGTGTGTGTGTGTTTCATTCATCGCACTGCTGTGTGTTGAGGCTCTTGGTCACTGCACTGTGGGATGGGTGAGTAGCGTCACAGCTGACGGTCGTTGCTCTGCTCCACTCACTCTCAGTGAGGCTCAGGCTGCTGCTCCAGCTGTACAGTCCATCCTTCTGCAGCTGACTGGGACTCAGATTGACACCAGAGCTCCTGCTGCTGCCGTCCACCTTCCAGCTCAGCTTCCAGTCAGAGGGGAATCCCTTACTGGCCACACACAGCACTGTAGCCTTACCCTGCTGCAGCTGGTCTCTGGAGGGCGGCAGCACTGTGAGAGCGGGACGAGCCGCAGCTAAAGAGAGACAGAGATGGAAACTGTGATGTTTCATTCTTCTGAAAAACAGCTCTGTCAGTCATTCTGAGTGTCTTTCACTTCCCTTTAAGAGATTCAGAGTTAATCAAGCAGATCTGAAGTGCAACAGCCTGTAAACACACATTTTACCAGCCATCACACATATGCCTATGTTTAGATTTAACACTATTTATTCATTATTCATAATGTTATATTATAGATCTTTAACTTTTCAGGTTTCTATTGTCTTTTGTTGAAATTATTATAAAATGATTTTCTTTTAAAAAGTTATAATATATTATTTACAGTTAAGTTTGATATGTTCCTAATTCTACCATGGAGTGTAAATGAAAAATAAACCTGAATCCAGACACCTAATTATTAAAAATATTTAAATTCATTATCATATATTTTCAACTTTGCATAATTTCTAAGTTGTCTTAATATGTTTATTGACAGATTTACCATTCTGATGGATAAAATGCTCAACACTGTAAAAAAAAATATTTTCATGATTTGTTACAACAACCTTTGTGTGTGTGTGTGTGTGTGTGTGTGTGTGTGTGTGTG